>NC_064927.1:485835829-486138859 GCF_023897955.1 Schistocerca gregaria
TAAACAGAGCTGCGAAATAGTGTGGTGAAGATTCGCCCACTGCACATCTTCTTGTCTGTGCTACAGAGCTTCTGAAGCAGATGTTTACTGCCGTAGACACGAAGTTAGAAATAAATTTGAATAAAGAAACCAAACGACATCACGAAGAGGACTGATGGAAGTGTTGTTAACTTAATTTTCTTTTAGATAAATTCACAGACTAGTATTAGAAACATATCCTCTTTCGACCATATTGGCTATCTAGAGGTACTATATTCCATAGGTGGCAACTGGGTGACAGATCGTTGATGATGTCCGTTGTTTTTGTTCTCAGATTCAGTGACAGCGCTTGACAGCAACAGTTTTTTCGCCTATTGACACCTGTGACATGAAGTGTTTGGAGGGGGTCATTGCATCGCTGTAACGGTTTCTATAGGTTTCGTAGTTTTACGATGGTGTCCAAACAAAAAGAATAGTGTATGACGTAAATATACCCCGTCACATCACAAACCAATCGTCGACACAAAGACCTGCAGTTTTCCAGTGTGTGCCGGCTGCTGTGGCCAAGCGGTTCTGGGCGCTTCAGTCTGGAACCGCGCAATCGCTACGGTCGCAGGTTCGAATCCTGCCTCGGGCATGGATGTGTGTGATGTCCTTAGGTTAGTTAGGTTTAAGCAGTTGTACGTTCTAGGGGACTGATGACCTCGGGAGTTAAGTTCCATAGTGCTCACAGCCATTCCACTGTGTGAAGGTAACACCTGTGAACTTTGCTAATTCTATAGGGATGGACCTATACTCATGCAATAACGTGTAGACACTACTAACGGAGAAGCCAGACTGACTACATAGACGTCGCGTAGAGTTTGTAACATTCGCAGAATTTGGATCTGACGCTTCGGTAATTTACTTTTGTGTTAGTACACTCGGCCGAACACTTTCGGCTTAACCTACCACATTTCCTTTCTTCGGTAAATGGTCGTTCAGGCGATTAACTTTTAACTTGCGGAGTATACTCTGACTACGTGAAGGCACACAACGTTTTCTCCAACGTCAGCTCAGTATTGAGATCTTCAACAGTTCAGACTGTTTGGCTTTACCACATGGACGTCTGGCCCCCTCCGAACGTAAGTTATCAGTGACAGCTGACATTACGTTTGACTTCCGTGACTGGATGCGTCAATAGTGTTCTTTACTTGCACTCTGGACACGCATTAGGCCACTCCTAGATAGCGTGGGACATTAGACCTTAAATACAACTGAGGATGTAACTGTGTAGCGCGAAACCAATTGTATGAGTCTCTGAGCTATTACAATAAAACAGATATACCAACAAACTGGACTCAGTATATTTTAATTTGTGTGAGTGTTCCTTTCAGTATGCGAAATTATACTACCTGTGGATACGTTACGTATAAGATTGTTTACTACTGAGCGATGACTTTCACGAAACGGGGCGCTAAGTTGCAACTTTCCCTCGACTGAATGTAATTAGATAACTACTTTTTACACATTTGATAATTTTCATACGACGTTTTAAGGGAATAACATGAAACCTCGATCATCATATTTATCAACCGGAAAACACTTTTTTTCAAAACGCTAAAATGCAGCGTCTAATCGGAAGATACCTTTAGTTTCGTCCAGGAAGCGTCCTTTCGGTAACAGCTCAGATAAGACATAAAGAGATTGATCGTGCAAGTAAAGCCTCTATAATCTTACCATGGAGTTAGATGTGTGAGTCATCCATACTGCCACACGGATTTATATCCGAAGCTACTAATGATTTTTGGTTTCGTTCTGATGGTGTTCAACATTTTTTTGACGTCATGGATTAATACGAGCACACTGCTAATGAGCTTTCACCTTTTCCTTCCGCGTCTTCACACTTTTGTACTTAAGAGGAATTTCCACTCTCATTTTCTCATTTTTTGTTACATTAAGGGGGGTAGGACATTAAAGGGGCCGTCTTGGAGCAGGAGAAACACCACAGGACTTTTTAATTCCCACTGTCTATACTTTTACGAATAAATTCATAAAACTTTGTCAGCTTAACCAGGGATGATTCAATATTCACACTCATAGCAGTGCAAGTTCAAAAACATAACAAAATTAATTTTGTGTTACATGTGAAAGTTCATCGTTTTTTCACTTACTATTGGCTGTGTTTGTTGTTGTAGGTACACGTTTCTTCATAAGTAAGAGAGGTTCTTCCATGAATTTTGCAGGGAATACAAACCATACTTACAGGTGTATAAAGCTCTAGAAATTATTTAATTGATGAAATAATGAAGGTTCCGTTACTTTTTAAACTTCATGTTTAGAAAAAAAACATATTTTATAGTTAATTACCTCAATTTTTACCACAGTTTTCAATAGATTTGGAAAATTCTAGAGTTTCATACACCTGTAAGTATGGTTTGTATACTGTGCAAAATTCATCGAAGAATCTCCCTTACTTATGAAGAAAAGTCACCTATAGCGTCAAATGCAGCCAATGGTAAGTGAAAATAGGTCAAATTTAAAACCTAAAAAAAAAAAATCTTATATTTTTGAACTTCCACTGCTATGAGTGTAAATTCTAAATCCTTTCTAGCAATTTTGACAAAGTTTTATGAATTTACTTGTAAAAGTATAGACAGTCGAAATTGAAATGTCCTGTGGTGAATCTCCTGCTCCAAGTCGGCCCGTTTGACGTCCTACCTCCCTTAACTTTCCTATCCATATTTCCTGGGCATGGATCGGTCATCTCACTATTCACAATAGTAAATTTAATTACAATACATTGACAGCTTTAATTACAACGTTTATAAATACCTTCCTTAACTAAATTTAATTACAGAACAGTCGAGAAAGTTCACTGATGTGCAAAATGAGTTTGTAAAACCAATTGGTAGTGTTCTGTGACGATTAGGAAGTAATGAAGTTGCTCAGTCACAAGGTGAAAGGCAGTGTCAAGAGGGGAAGGAGACACCAACAAAGGGAAAGAGAGTGAGAGGCGAGCAAGCAGCAGAGGCGTTATTCAACCCAGAGACTGTGCGCGCGGAATTCCAAGGCGACACTTGACGCGGCGCAGGTGGGACTGCGCATTCCCTGAAAGCGCCGGCAGACGTGATTACAGTTGCCTTTCTCTGCAGCGCTGTCTCCTCCCTTCCTCGGACCGAAGACTAGATTTATTTTCTCTCTTTCAACTCCACCCCTCTACATCGTCCCATTTCATTTAACGCTGTGACTGTGAACAGAAACTAACTGGAATGTGAGCACTGTAAAGTAAAGTGATCATTACCATCTCTCGATAAGAGATTAGGCCGCTCTGCCTGATCCGACGTCATATTTGTGGGTTCGTCGTCATCGCTCATATAGCTTCGCTGCAATTTCGTAGTTACAGTCTTGATTAATACTACACTACTGGCCATTAAACTTGCTACACCGAGATGAAATGCAGATGGTAACGGGTATTCATTGAACAATATATTATACTAGAACTGATATTTGTTTACATTTTCACGCAATTTGGGTGCATAGATCCTGAGAAATCAGTACCCAGAACAACCACCTCTGGCCGTAATAACGGCCTTGACACAGCTGGACACTGAGTCAAACAGAGCTTGGATGGCGTGTAGAGGTACAGCTGTCCATGCAGCTTCAACACGATACCACAGTTCATCAAGAGTATGACTGGCGTATTGTGACTAGCCAGTTGCTCGGCCACCATTGAACAGACGTTTTCGATTGGTGAGAGAGCTGGAGAATGTGCTGGCCAGGGCCGCAGTCGAACATTTCTTTATCCAGAAAGGCCCGCACAGGATCTGCAACATGCGGTGGTGCATTGTCCTGCTGAAATGTAGTGTTTCCCAGGGATCGAATGATGGGTAGAGCCACGGGTCGTAGCACATCTGAAATGTAACGTCCACTGTTCAAAGTGCCGTCAATGCGAACAAGAGGTGACCGAGACGTGTAACCAAAGGCAGCCCATACCATCACGGCAGGTGATACGCCAGTATGGCGATGACGAATACACGCTTCCAGTTGTGTGTTCACCGCGATGTCGCTAAACATGGATTCGATCATCATGATGCTGTAAACAGAACCTGGATTCATCCGAAAAAATTACGTTTTTCCATTCGTGCACCCAGGTTCTTCATTCAGTACACCATCGCAGGCCCTCCTGTCTGTGATGCAGCGTCAAGGGTAACCGCAGCCATGGTTTCCGAGCTGATAGTCCGTGCTGCTGCAAACGTCGTCGAACTGTTCATGCAGATGGCTGTTGTCTTGCAAATGTCCCCATGTGTTGACTCAGGGATCGAGACGTGGCTGCACGATCCGTTACAGCCATGCAGATAAGATGCCTTTCATCTCAACTGCTAGTGATACAAGTCCGTTGGGATCCAGCACGGCGTTCTGTAATACGCTCCTGAACCCACCGATTCCATATTCTGCTAACAGTCGTTGGATCTCGACTAACGCGAGCAGCAATGTCGCATTACGATAAACCGCTATCGCGATAGGCTACAATCCGACCTTTATCAAAGTCGGAAACGTGATGGTACGCATTTTCACGAGGCATCAGAACAACGTTTCACCAGGCAACGCCTGTCAACTGCTGTTTTTGTATGAGAAATCGGTAGGAAAATTTCCTCATGTAATCACGTTGTAGGTATCGCCCCCTGCGCCAACCTTCTGTGAATGCTCTGAAAAGCTATTCATTTGCATATCACAACATCTTATTCCTGTCGGTTAAATTTCGCTTCTGTAGAACGTCATCTTCGTGGTGCAGCAATTTTAATGGCCAGTAGTGTATTAAATGCAAGTCACTTCGAATGGCCTTCTTTTTGCGCAGTCCTTATTTGATTCCCTTATTACTTCATTCGAGGTACATGTTAGTTTGCTTAAGATCTCAGGTTTCTCACACGCAAACCTGGTACGGAACTGTCTTTTTTAACATAGCTAAAGCTTAGTACGTTTCGTGTTTTGTATCCCAATTTATACATTACTAGCTGAGTACCGTGCAATGCCCGGGTTTGTACTTATTACATTACTCCAACTCCTCCATCCCCCCTCACTCTCTTCATCTCATCCTTCACCCCATCTCTGCCCCTTTCCTCCTACGCTTTCTCCCTGTTCGTCTCCTGCTCTTTTCTTTCTCTGTCTATTTCTTTTCTTCCTCTCTGAACTCCCAAATAATTTCTTTCCATACTGTAACTAACATGTGTACCACATTTTATTCCAGTCATTCCAAAGGTTTCTATCCACGGCTTTGCCCACATAAACTCACATTTTCTAACATATTTCACACGTGTTAGTACAATTATTTCTCCTGTATCTCTAGCGAATTTCGTTCTGCAGTTTGATTTTCACACATATTTATGTTAGTGACGTTTTCTCTCCTGTACTATATGCTGTACAAGGATAAAGTTTTGCAAGTGCCTGCTACTGTATACATGACTAATGTCTGCAATATGTGTTCGGAACAGCGTCGGTAATGAAGAAATAATAAATAAAAACGTCATGCATGACGCCGCAGTTTTTTACGCATCTTAGGGTCTATGATATCGTATCATCTAAACTATGTGTCGTACAGTGCCATTTTTTTCACAGTACAATCAGTGGTATACGTTGATACCGTCTGCGGAAAGTGTTGTGAACAGAGTTACTAGCATCGAAGTAATAATTTTAAATGACTTGCATAATGTGGCAGAGCTTCTCGCATCTTAGTGTTTGTGACACGGTATCCCCAGAACTATGTGTTGTACAATGGTATAATTTTGCTAGCACATTAAATGAAACTTGTGAATGTTATCTTCAAAATATGTTCTTAGTAAATAAGGTATACATTAAAACGTCATATACTGCGTAACAGTTTTTAATGCATGTCTGTCTGAATTTTTGTTTTCATTCGACTACACATTATTCCTTCCGTCTGCTGATACCAATTTTAAACAAATAAATTTCTACAAATAAGTTGTAGGAAAATGAAATTTGAAATGAACACCTTAAAATATATTGATGACCAGTTCAGAACATACCGGAAAAATCTTTTTTCACGAACTTTTATTTTACACTGAAGCACCGGCGTATATAAATTGTCACTTGTAGTTAAGATGCAGATATGCATTTTAAAAATGGGTAGAAATACGTCAATGAGTCACTGCGCTCCTGGATGTCTCTGCTCGGTATTTCGTTTAATTGCTGCAGTAGTCAATTTCGAAGGTCGGAAATTATTGTACCAGTGAAGATATGCAATTCAGACTTTACCATATTTCCTTCTGGACGTTTTCTATACTCTGATAGCGACAATTCTCATGCAATATAGCTCACTCACTAAGAATTATATGGAACAATTCCGGTCACAAGAGACAGGTACACATGCTGTGCACACCGGGAATACATATATATAAGTAAAAGAAATTATTCAGATAATGAAGAAAGACGAAAATTTAATACTCATGGGGGATTGGAATTTGATAGTAGGAAAAGGAACAGAAGGAACATTAGTAGATGAATATGGAATGGGCATGAGGAAAAAAAAGAGGAAGCTGCCTGATGGAATTTTGCACAGAGCGTAACTTTATCAAAGCTGACACTTGGTTTAAGTAACGTGAAAGTAGGTTGTATACTTAAAGAAGGCCTGGAGACACTAGAAGGCTTCAGACGGATTATGTAATGGTAAGACAGAGATTTAGGAAACAGGTTTTAAATTGTAAGACATTTCCAGGTTAAATGTGGACTCCGTCCACAGTTTATTGGTTATGAATGAAAACTGAAACTGCAAGAAAGGTAGAAGTTTAAGGAGATTGGACCTGGATAAACTGAAATGATCAAAGGTTGTAGAGAGTTTCAGAGGGAGCATTAGGGAACGATTGGCAAAAACAGGGGAAAGAAACACAGTAGAAGAAAGGCAGATAGTTTTGAGAGATGAATCGCTGAAGGCAGCAGAGGGTCAAGTGGGAAAAAGACGAGGGCTAGTAGAAATCCTTGAGTAACGGAAGAGATATTGAATTAAATTTAAGAAACGAGAAAATATAAAAATGCAGTAAATGAAGTAGGCAAAAAGGAATACAAACGTCTCAAAAAAGAGATCGACAGGAAGTGCAAAATAGCTAATGAGGGATGGCTACAAGACGAATGTAAGGATGTAGAGGCATATATCACTAGGGATGAGATAGAGACGGCTTACAGCATACTTTAAGAGACCTTTGGAGAAAAGAGAACCATTTGTATGAATATCAAGATTTCAGATGGAAAACCAGTTCTCAGCAAAGAAGGGAAGGCAGAAAGGGGGAAGAAGTATATAGAGGGTCTATACAAGGGGGCGTACTTGAGAGCAGTATTATGGAAACGGAAAAAGACGTAGTTGAAATGGGAGATAGGCTATGGTACTGAATAAAGACTTTGACAGAGCACATAAGGCTTAAGTCGGAACAAGGCTCCAGGAGCAGACAATATTCCATTACAACTACTGACAGCTTTGGGAGAGCCAGCCGAGATAAAACGAAATTCCCTCAGACTTCAAGACGAATCCAAAGAAAACAAGTGCTGACAGGTGTGAAAATTACCGAACTATCAGTATAACAAGTCATGGCTGCAAAATAGTAACACTGATTCGTTACTGACGAATGGAGAAACTGGTAGAAGCCGACCTCAGGGAAGATCTGTTTGGATTCCGTAGAAATATTGTAACACTTGGTTCAATACCTACCCTACGACTTACCTCAGAAGATAAATTATATAAGGGCAAACGTACGTTTCTGGTATTTGTAGACCTAGAGAAAGCTTTTGACAATATTTACTGGAGTAGTCTCTTTCAAATTCTGCAGGTGATAGGGGTCAAAAACAGGGAGCGAAAGGCTACTTACAATTTATACGGGAACCAGCTGGCAGACATAAGATTGGAGGGGTACGAAAGAGAAGCAGTTGTTGATAAGGGAGTGAGACAGCGTTGTAACCTATCTCGATGATACTCAATCTGTATAATGAGCAAGCAGTAAAGGAACAAAAAAAATGGAGTAGGAATTAAGTTCCATGAAGATGAATTAAAAACTTTGACGTTTGCCGACGAAACTGTAATTCTGTTCTATTCAGCAAAGCATCTGGAAGAGCAACTGAACGGAATGGACAGTGTCTTGAAAGGAGGATATAAGATGAACCTCAACAAAATCATAACGAAGATAATGGAATGTTGTCGAAATATATCAGGTGATACTCAGGGAATTAGATTAGAAAATGAGACTCTTTAAGTAGTAGATGAATTTTGCTATTTGGGGAGGAAAATAACTGATGATGGTCGAAGTAGAGTGGATACAAAATGTAGACTGGCAATGGCAAGAAAGACGTTTCTGAAGAAGAGAAATTTTTTAACATCGAGTATATATCTGTCAGAAAGTCCTTTCAGAAAGTGTCTGTATGGAGTGTAAACACGTATGGTAGTGAAACATGGACAATTAACATTTTAGACATGAAGAGATTAGAAGCTTTCGAAATGTGGTGCTACAGAAGAACTATCGTTGTCGGTGTTGGTTTTCTGGTGAGAATAATCTTACCACTGAACTGTTCACAGTAAATCTCTCGCTATACTGTTTTCCTATTCATAACAAAGCCGACTCCGATTGTACTATTGTCCGCTGCTGGTGATATTTCCCTGTACTCAGCTGACGAGAAAGCCTTGTCTTCGTTCCATTTCACTTCACTGACGACCACGACATCAAGATTCACCACTTGCATTTCCCTTTACAGATTTTCTAGCGTCCCTAGAACGTTCAGAAGTCTGACAATCTACGCCTATAGTCGCATAACATTACCGTTTCTACGGTTACTGAATGTTTTTCTCAAGATCAGCTCTCCTTGGCAGTCCGCTCCAGGAGATCCGAATGGGGGGCTGATCAGCAATCTTTTGGCAATGGTGAGATCGTCATGAGACTTTTACAAATACGAGCCATATGTCCTGTGGATACGTACTATGTATATGTAATGTTGTGGTTTGCATTGTCTTCTGCATTCCCATGCTGTTGATCATTGTGATTAATCTGCTTTTTACGTGCAGTGTCCCATCCCGAGGGTAAGAGAGTGACCTGAAGTGCTCTCCACTCCTTAGACATTTAGTCGGTGTTTCTTCAACGCTGCTTTTCATCTGCTCAGTAACCACCTACCAACGCAGCGTGAAGGGGTCAGACATCAAGAAGCTTACAGAGATAACTAGCCTCAATGTTAGTAATGAAAAGTTATATGCCGCCCCACAGCAATCTCGATGGTGTTTTGTGGATCCAGGCAGGTAGCTTTAAATACTGATGCCAAATGTTTGCTCAGAATTTTAATTATTCTCTAATTCCAATCCTGGACACAGGAAAATGTTGTTTTCGAATACAATCGAGGTACTCTCTTTCCTTTCTCCATTAGCCCAAAATTTCTCTCAATTTCCTTTCCATTGGGGCAAATATTGCATCATCGAGCATTAGCATGAGGTTTGTGAATGGCGTGATATGAATTGAACTCAGCCACTTTAGGAGAAAAGCGACCTTGACTGACTCCTAATAACTCCTATGCATCTTCAGGAGGACGAAAGGCCTCAGCTTATGACAACGAAATTTTAAATAATCAAGTTTCGAAAAGGCTCATGTCAAACCAACCTCTTCGACTATTGACATATTCTGTACAACCTAGTCTGCCTTCAGTCCAGTTGTACAGATTCTTTGGTACACAACCATAGGAGGAAGAAGAATTCTATCTGCGTTCCCGTTTACCATTAGACTGATTGAAGTTCGGAAGTGGTCTTGTACCCTTTCTACCGTTTTCGTATTTCTGGACCCAGGATAATCTGTAAAGTGTAACTGTAGAAATTTGTTCTTTAGAAGCCTGAAGACGATCATTACTGAAGAAGTTTGAAATGTCAATACGATTGACTTGTAGTAAGGTTTGCTTTGTATTGGACACAGTTGTGTTGGCTAGGTTGTTTCGACCTATGAACGAGTAAAGGAAATCGCAATAGAATCTCTTTGAAGACGTCCGCAGCTCGTGGTCTAGTGTCTAGCGTTGCTGCCTCTGGATCACGGGTTCCCGGGTTCGATTCCCCGGCGGGTTGAGGATTTTCTCTGCCCGGGAATTGGGTGTTTGTGTTGTCCTCATCACTGCATCATCATAATTTGTGAAAATGGCTAGATCAGGACTGTGAAAAAAATTGGACTGTGTACCAATTGGGAATTGGTACGGGCGCTGATGACCATGCAGTTTAGCGCCCTAATAAACCAAAAATCATCGTCATCATCTTTGAAGACAGATAGTACTTTTATTTGTTTTCTGCGGTATTTTTTGACAAAATCCCTAATGTTCATCGTTGTCAACGGAAAACCCTATTGCCAGCGTGCGATTAGATTCAGCAATGATGGCTTCTTCAGTTAAGCTCAAAACAGTCGGATGACCAACGCTGCCGAGATTATTTCCAAGTAGGATACTTACAAGCGCTGGCAAATATGGTCGCAGCCTCCCTCTTTGACGTTCCCTCCTAACCGACACCTATGGCATTTTCCATATCCTTCTTTTTAAAGTTGGCATGTGATCTTGACTCAGACGTTTTTTCGTATCTTCTTACCATTGATGATGGTTGTTTACCTGCAACAATGGAAACGATACTTTGCCTAGCCAAAAAACGTTAATGGAGGCAAAATAAATTAAATTACTCTAGTGTAGCCCCATGGTGTTCACGTAGCCCCATTTTATGGTACTTACAAACAGAAAAAAAATCCCGATACTTTAGAGTTGATAATTCATAACCTATGAATACACTTTCTACATATCAGCTTAAACTGCGAGAAACGTATCATTAAAGAGCTAAGTGCTTCAGAAACTTTTACTTTACGCGTAATTAATAGTATGTGGAAAACCGAAATCAGTATTATATATTTATATTTCCGTTCATTAAATTCTTATTATGTAATTTTCTGGGATTTCACTCCCCTGGGAAAGTATTTAAACACAAAAGCGAGCAATAACATTTGAGTGCATTTGGCGTTGAAATAATACACTCCTGGAAATGGAAAAAGAACACATTGACACCGGTGTGTCAGACCCACCATACTTGCTCCAGACACTGCGAGAGGGCTGTACAAGCAATGATCACACGCACGGCACAGCGGACACACCAGGAACCGCGGTGTTGGCCGTCGAATGGCGCTAGCTGCACAGCATTTGTGCACCGCCGCCGTCAGTGTCAGCCAGTTTGCCGTGGCATACGGAGCTCCATCGTAGTCTTTAACACTGGTAGCATGTCGCGACAGCGTGGACGTGAACCGTATGTGCAGTTGACGGACTTTTGAGCGAGGGCGTATAGTGGGCATGCGGGAGGCCGGGTGGACGTACCGCCGAATTGCTCAACAGGTGGAGCGTGAGGTCTCCACAGTACATCGATGTTGTCGCCAGTGGTCGGCGGAAGGTGCACGTGCCCGTCGACCTGGGACTGGACCGCAGCGACGCACGGATGCACGCCAAGACCGTAGGATCCTACGCAGTGTCGTAGGGGACCGCACCGCCACTTCCCAGCAAATTAGGGACACTGTTGCTCCTGGGGTATCGGCGAGGACCATTCGCAACCGTCTCCGTGAAGCTGGGCTACAGTCCCGCACACCGTTAGGCCGTCTTCCGCTCACGCCCCAACATCGTGCAGCCCGCCTCCAGTGGTGTCGCGACAGGTGTGAATGGAGGGACGAATGGAGACGTGTCGTCTTCAGCGATGAGAGTCGCTTCTGCCTTCGTGCCAATGATGGTCGTATGCGTGTTTGGCGCCGTGCAGGCGAGCGCCACAATCAGGACTGCATACGACCGAGGCACACAGGGCCAACACCCGGCGTCATGGTGTGGGGAGCGATCTCCTACACTGGCCGTACACCTCTGGTGATCGTCGAGGGGACACTGAATAGTGCACGGTACATCCAAACCGTCATCGAACCCATCGTTCTACCATTCCTAGACCGGCAAGGGAACTTGCTGTTCCAACAGGACAATGCACGTCCGCATGTATCCCGTGCCACCCAACGTGCTCTAGAAGGTGTAAGTCAACTACCCTGGCCAGCAAGATCTCCGGATCTGTCCCCCATTGAGCATGTTTGGGACTGGATGAAGCGTCGTCTCACGCGGTCTGCACGTCCAGCACGAACGCTGGTCCAACTGAGGCGCCAGGTGGAAATGGCATGGCAACTTGTTCCACAGGACTACATCCAGCATCTCTACGATCGTCTCCATGGGAGAATAGCAGCCTGCATTGCTGCGAAAGGTGGATATACACTGTACTAGTGGCGACATTGTGCATGCTCTGTTGCCTGTGTCTATGTGCCTGTGGTTCTGTCAGTGTGATCATGTGATGTATCTGACCCCAGGAATGTGTCAATAAAGTTTCCCCTTCCTGGGACAATGAATTCACGGTGTTCTCATTTCAATTTCCAGGAGTGTACATTTGAATGAGTCACTAGTCATATTAGTAGCGTTAACAGCTTTCATCTTCATTCCTCTTAATGTAACTCAGTGTTATATTTTATAACTTATAAGTATCTAGCATGAAGCCCTACTCACAAAAAAATCACGAATACATGGCCTTTAAATTGACTTGCTCTTCATTTACATAAAAATTGTGTAAATTATCTGTAGAATAGGTAGCTACCCAACAACCTAATTAATTATTGTAAGCTATATAAAGTATTAAGGAGAAATGTCAGTGGCTATTAAACGTGGGAGTCTCGTGGCAGGCTTTTTAGCAAATGTATAACCCGGCTACTACTCCTTTAGTCACTGCGTAAATGCTGTACAGTAACTATCAAACGGCCACTGTGAAAATCTGCGGTGACAGTACAGAAGCGTACAAAAAGTGATATTTAAAAAGGACACCAGAATCTGCTTGTTGCAGTCAGTAGTCATACGTTGATACTCGATCAACAGGAAAACTGCATTTGCCTAACAAAGGGAAGAGCCACGTGTAATTAATTTCGAGCTGGTACTGCGTTCATAACATTTTTTCTCTGAGTCGAATCCTGTGAGACGGAATATTTGTTTCGGATGCCTGATCCTTTTGTCGTCACACATCCTGAGCTAAACTCTGCGTCACTCATTCACGGCCCACTGCGGAATTTTGCGCACATTTACTGACGCAATCACAACGTGTCGGTCAAATGTTCAGCTATCAAAACCGAAGAATTTCAATCTACCATCATTTAAAAAAATCTGTTATCAGTGGGGTGGAAGATAGAAGAATGTTTTACACAAAAAAAAGCCACTGCGAAAGACTTCGTGCTAAGGAGTTATTTGGCCTATTTCTGAAGAGGGCACGGGTAAAATACAGATAGCGAAAGGCTATTTTTAATTTGTACAGAAACCAGATAGCAGTTATAGGAGTGGAGGGCATGAAAGAGAAGCAGTGGTTGGGAAGAGAGTGAGACAGGGTTGTAGCCTATCCCCGATGTCATTCAATCTGTATATTGAGAAAGCAGTAATGGAAACAAAAGAAAAATTCGGAGTAGGTATTAAAATCCATGGCGAAGAAATAAAAACTTTAAAGTTCGCCGATGACATTGTAATTCTGTCAGAGACAGCAAAGGACTTGGAAGAGCAGTTGAATGAAATGGACCGTGTTTTGAAAAGATGATATAAGGCGAACATCAACAAAAGCAAAACAAAGATAATGGAATGTACTCGAATTAAGTCGGGTGATGTTGAGGGAATTAGTTTGGGAAATAAGACACTTAAAGCAATAAAGGAGTTTTTATATTTGGGGAGCAAATTAACAGAAGATGGTTGAAGTAGAGAGGATATAAAATGTAGACTGGCAATGCCAGGGAAAGCGTTTCCGATGAAGAGAAGTTTGTTAACATCGAGTATAGATTTAAGTGTAAGGTAGTCGTTTCTGAAAGTATTTGTATGGAGTGTAGCCGTGTATGGAAGTGAAACATGGACGATAAATAGTTTTGACAAGAAGAGAATAGAAGCTACAGAAGAATGCTTAAGATTAAATGGGTAGATCACATAACTAATGAGGAGGTAGTGAATAGGATTGGGGAGAAGAAGAGTTTGTGGCATAATTTCACAAGAGGAAGGGATCGGTTGCTAGGACGTGTTCTGAGGCATCGGGGGATCACCAATTTAGTATTGGAGGGCAGCGTGGAGGGTAAAAATCGTAGAGAGAGACCAAGAGATGAACACACTAAGCAGATTCAGAAGGATGTAGGTTGCAGTAGGTACTGGGAGATGAAGAAGCTTGCACAGGTTAGAGTAGCATGGAGAACTGCATCAGACCAGTCTCAGGACTGAAGACCACAACAACAACAGTAGTGTCCAATAAAACTTTTGAGGTCTCCTCTATGATTGGAGAATAAACCGAAGAACGACTAATGTAAATCTGGAGCAGCAAAAATGAGATGAACCATGAACATGACATTAAAACGGAGGATCACAAAGTAGTAAAGTGAATTATCTAGCAAACAAGTAAAACCCGACGGACAAGCAAGAAGAATACAAAAAGTAAAATCTCTCTGTTGAGAAGGGATTTCACTGCCAAAGCAAGTCTCCTAGTATCAGACTTTGGCACTAATTTGAGGAAGAAACTACTTAGATTATACGTTTCGAGCATTGCATTGTGTGATGTGAACCATAAACTGCCGGAGCACCGGAAAAGAAACGGATCGAATTGTTTTACATGCGATCCAAAAGAGACGACAACCATTGCTGCAATGATAATGCAGACAGAACTGTCGAGTGTAGCATCATATAGGAAACATGATAGGACGTGAGTTGACACATCAAGGAACACCTTCCATGGTATACGAGGCACCCGAAGAATGTAAAAACTGTTGTTGTTGTTGTGGTCTTCAGTCCTGAGACTGGTCTGATGCAGCTCTCCATGCTACTCTAACCTGTGCAAGCTTCTTCATCTCCCAATACGTACTGCAGCCTACATCCTTCTGAATCTGTTTAGTGTATTCATGTATTGGTCTCCCTCTACGATTTTTACCCTCCACGCAGCCCTCCAATACTAAATTGGTGATCCCCAGATGCCTCAGAACATGTCCTGCCAACCGATCCCTTCTTCTTGTTATGCCACACACTCCTCTTCTCCCCAATCCTATTCAATACCTCCTCATTAGTTATGTGATCTACCCATTTAATCTTAAGCATTCTTCTGTAGCTTCTATTCTCTTCTTGTCGAAACTATTTGTCGTCCATGTTTCACTTCCATGTATGGCTACACTCCATACAAATACTTTCAGAAACGACTTCCTTACACTTAAATCTATACTCGATGTTAACAAACTTCTCCTCATCGGAAACGCTTTCCCTGCCATTGCCAGTCTACATTTTATATCATCTCTACTTCGACCATCTTCAGTTATTTTTTCCCCAAATATAAAAAACTCCTTTACTACTTTAAGTGTCCCATTTCCCAAACTAATTCCCTCAGCGTCACTCGACTTAATTGGACTACGTTGAATTATCCTTTTTTTGCTTTTGTTGATATTCGTCTTATATCCTCCTTTCAAAACACGGTCCTTTTCATTAAACTGCTCTTCCAAGTCCTTTGCTGTCTCTGAGAGAATTACAATGTCATCGGCGAACCTTAAAGTTTTTATTTCTTCTCTATGGATTTTAATACGTACTCCGAATTTTTCCTTTTGTTTCCATTACTGCTTTCTCAATATACAGATTGAATGACATTGGGGATAGTCTACAACCCTGTCTCACTCCCTTCCCAACCACTGCTTCCCTTTCATGCCCTGGACTCCTATAACTGCCATCTGGTTTCTGTACAAATTAAAAATAGCCTTTCGCTATCTGTATTTTACCCGTGCCCTCTTCAGAAATAGGCCAAATAACTCCTGAGAACGAAGTCTTTCGCACTGGTTTTGTTGTGTAAAACATTCTCCTATCTCTTATCGTTTCAATTATGTGGAAAACCATACAACGTTACGACGATTACCTCCATCATCGAGGTCAGGAGCAGCTGACTGCCTAATCTGCTGCTGTGGTGACCTCACATAGCCCACAGATGGCTTCCGATTCGTCCGCAGGTAATTATTGCTCCCGCAGATGGTGTAAACGCCTGCGCTGATGGTGCCACAACTCCCGTAGTAGCGTAAACATTGCGACGAATATCTCGCCCTCTTCTCTGCATCGAGAGCTTGCTTCCATGCATCGCTAAGATCATATTCGCTGTGGCGGTTGAAGTTCCTCCCTTACATTCTTATTTCTAGTGCCTCTTTTATAACGGGAACCCAGTATGCAGGAGGGTGGGACGAAACTTCTGTTTCTCCAAACAGCATTGTGTGTTGGTTTGTGAGGCTGTGCTCAGCAACTGCAGATCTCCATCTCTCGATTTTTGATATACTGTTGATACTCTGGACAGAGGTCACCCGCCAGGGTAGCCGAAAGCGCTAACGCTCTGCTTCCTGGACTTGGGTAGGCGAGCCGGCACCAGATCGAATACGTTCGACGGATTAACGACGAGGGCCGGTGTGCCGGCCAGCCAGGATGTGGTTTTTAGGCGGTTTTCCACATCCTGCTAGGTTAATACCGGGCTCGTCCCCACGTTCCGCCACAGCTACAAGCGTCGTAGACTTTTGAAACGCGTCCGCCTTATTTCACACTTTACACTAGTCGCAGACAGCCGGGGTACTCTGATGCCATCCCTGGGGGTACGGGGTGGCGGCAGAAAGGGCACCCGGTCACCCCTAAACCTAACCTTACCAAACCCGTTCTAACCTCACCGACCCTGCGATCGCTTCGGGACTATGGAGTCATCGAAAGAAGGAAAGAAAGAACGACTCTGTACAGAGGTCGGAAATGATTCGGGTGGCCTGGCCAACGTAATTTCTTCTGCCTTCACAGGGGATGTTAGAAACCACAGGGATCGTGAGGGCGAGACTGTTCTAACGGGGCGTAGGATCACCATTGTCTTCTTCGGAGGTTGGAATTCTGCATCTGAAATAACTGTACAGAAAGAACAGTTATCGTTCAAGCAATATGAAGTCAACGCTCTGCAAGATAAGGATACATGAAAACACCCGCATGATGAACGATTATATTCCTCCTTTCTTCCGGCCCTGTGTCCAGCAAAGCAGTCCTTGGAAAACGAGATGTCAGATACACTACTGGCCATTAAAATTGCTACACCAAGAAGAAATGCAGATGATAAACTGGTATTCATTGGACAAATATATTATACTAGAACAGACGTGTGATTACATTTTCACGCAATTTAGGTGCATAGATCCTGAGAAATCAGCACCCAGAACAACCAATTCTGGTCGTACTAACGGCCTTGATACGCCTGGGCATTGAGTCAAACAGAGCTCAGATGGCGTGTACAGGTACAGCTGCCCATGCAGCTTCAACACGATACCACAGTTCATCAAGAGTAGTGACTGGAGTATAGTGACGAGCCAGCTGCTCGACCGCCATTGACCAAACGTTTTCAGTTGGTGGGAGATCTGGAGAATGTGCTGGCCAGGGCAGCATTCGAACATGAACTGTATCCAGAAAAACCCGTACAGGACCAGCAACTTGTGGTCGTGCATTATCCTGCTGAAATGTAGTGTTTCCCAGGGATCGAATGATGGGTAGAGGCACAGGTCGTAGCACATCTGAAATGTAACGTCCACTTTTCAAAGTGCCGTCAATGCGAACAAGAGGTGACCGAGACGTGTAACCAATGGCACCCCATACCATCACGCCCTTTGATACAGCAGTATGGCGATGACGAATACACACTTCCAATGTGCGTTAAGCGTGATGTCGCCAAACACGGATGCGACCATCATGATGCATTAAACGGAACCTGGATTAATCCGAAAAAATGATGTTTTGCCATCCGTGCACCCAGGTTCGTCGTTGAGTACACCATCGTAGGCGCTCCTGTCTGTGATGCATCGTCAAGGGTAACCGCAGCCATGGTCTCCGATCTGATAGTCCATGCTGCAGCAAACGTCGTCGAACTTTTCGTGCAGATGGTTGTTGTCTTGTAAACGTCCCCACCTGTTGACTCAGGGCTCTGGACGTGCCTGCCCGATCAATGGATAAGATGCCTGTCATCTCGACTGATACGAGGCCGTTGGGATCCACAACGGCGTTCCGTATTACCCAACTGAACCCACCGATTCCATATTCTGGCAACTGTCACTGGATCTCGACCATCGCGAGCAGCAATGTCGCGATACGATAAACCGCAGTCACGATACTCTACAATCCGACCTTTATCTTCTTCAGAAAATGAAAAAGTTGCTACACCTTTTTAAGGACCTTTCTGTGCATCAGGGTACCTGGGATTTATAACATCCCTTGTGGGTGCGGTATCAATTAGATTCATCAGTCCGTCCGTACCGTTTTCCACCGCTTGGCAAAACTTCAACCGCCTATTAAAAATCGATGTAGTTGCTGAGCACCGACTGCCTGATGAAATGTGCGCAAAATTTGTCCCAATCTACGAAAAACTGTATTTCTGTAATTAAAAAGGCTGTAGACATATGAATGTGTGATCGACAACCATGGCAACGCATATAATCTTAGCGCGGCATGGAAGCTACGACGGTGAGTCAAATGAAAACCTTTAATTTATAATAACAAATAGAAATTTCGCGCAATTATCCTGTAAGGTTGTAAGCGTGCTACAAACAGCGTGCAGACTGGCTTGCAGGTGGCACCATAGTGCAGATGCACACATACCGTCGCTGTGTCAGTATGAAGATGGCCGCCCAACTTGCGAGTTGCACCAGGGAAGAACAGCGTTCTGTTATTCGTATTTTGCGTAGTGAAGGTGTAAAACCTACTGAAATTCGTCGACGAATGAAGGTTCAGTACGGTGATTCATGTTTGTCACAGCCGCAAATCTACAAATGGAGTAGGAAGTTCGCAAACGGTGTAACTTCAGTGGAAGGTGCTCCTCGTCCAGGTCGGGCACAACGAGTTGTGACTCCACGTTGTAGCAGTTGAAGCCATAGTGAATGACATTGCAGAATGTTCACAGATTAGTCATGGGTCAGCACACCACATTGTGCATGATGTGCTCCAGTTTCACAAAGTGTCTGCAAGATGGGTGCCACGGCAGCTGACTCCTGAAATGAGAGAACGACGTGTTGATGCTTGTGAAGAACTTCTCCGGCACTTTTAACAAGAAGGTGACGGCTTCCTTGCGCAAGAATCGTTAGTGCGGACGAAACCTGGGTTCACTTAAACCAACCGGAACCGAAGAGAGCGAACAAGGAATGACGCCATTCCTCATAACCAAAATCAAAGAAGTTTCGAACAGAATCATCAGCAGGGAAGGTTGTGCTAGCTCCCTTTTGGATCGAAAAAGGCTCATTTTGGAGCATTGCAGGCCTAGAGCGACTACTGTCACCAGTGCATCATACACAGATCTCTTAAAATATCATCTGCTGCCTGCCATAAAATCAAAGCGACGTGGATTGCTGTTAGCAGGTGCCTTTTGGCAACATGGAAATGCAATGCCCCACACTGCCCGTACAACAGTTGCAACAATCACAGACCTATATTTTGGGTGTCTTACTCGTCCACTGTACTCACCAGACCTTGCCCCGAGTGATTTCCATATGTTTGGACCACTCAAAGACGCAATCGGAGGAAAGAAGTTCCGTTCTGATGAAGAGGTACGCCACGCGCTGCATGAGTGGTTGTGCGGACTACCAAAAGAATTTTTTTCTAAAGGAAATTATGCACTTTGTAAGCACTGGAGGACTTGCATTGAGCGTGGGGGAGATTATGTTGAAAAGTGATACAGCTTTGTGCCACTTCTGTATAATAAATAATATTTAAATAAGTATTTAAGTTTTTCATTTGACTCACCTTCGTACCTTGCGATGCAGACAAGGGGCAGACGTATTTATCGGAAATGTTTCGCTACTGCAGGTGGGCTGACACCACGAGCGCAGATGTTGACATCGTGTGAGACGGCATTACGTAATTGCCGACCTATTAGAAGCCGACAGTAAGTTATATAGAGCCAGTACAGCGGCGTTTTAGGCAGTCAGTTTCTCCTGGCGAAGGCGATGGCGATAACCGTCCAAAGTTCGCGGTTTTACCTTGAATGGACACGGCAAAAAGTCCGAGAATGTTTTATACAAATAACTCTAATTGAATGCTACACTATTTCTCGAAATGATACGGATATGTGACTATTAATCAACAAAATAATCAAGTCTCTGTAAATGGCAGTCAGGACGGCTTCTTAATGGTTCATCACTTCGACGTTAGAAATCTGGTTCTTGGTCAAGGAGTAATAAGAGAACTGCTGTGTGAATGTCCTGATCGTTGGATAATTTCATTTTCCTCAAAGGTTGTTTCAGCTTGCTGTAAGATGGAAATTGCGTATTGCCAGATCTGGACTTCCCAGTCAGTATCAGTCACGTCTCTGCGGCCTTGAACTGTTGGTACCGTTTCAGTACGCTTAGATGTGATCTCCCATTTTGTTCATATACCACCGCATATTCTGCGTGTAGTTGAGACGTGTTGCCTACAGTACTGAACGGCATACTTCAACTTTGAAGTTGGTTTCAAACTAACGTGCCCCTTCACTGCCTCACTATGATCCACCTGTTATCCATATCGCAACAGACCTGTGTCTACAGGAAATCTGTAACATGTACTGTCTTCTGGTAATGTACCATTCTTGTAGTGTAATGATCTTAATGTAGAGCGTCCCTGCGAACTTTATATCATAAGAAGCATGGTGTCAATGGCCGATGTTGAAGTGTATCACAGCCTTTGATGCTTCATCTTTCACTGATGCAAGACGTTAGGTATGAGATGAAGACCCCGTTTTAGTGTCTTGGTTTTGCGGTGTAACACTTGCCACTACGTTTCCATGAATTTAGCAACTCTTGCTAAGTGCCGGTTGTTTAATTGGTGGTTGGTGCTACTGTGTGACCGACTTACCCAAGCAGTACCTCACTTCACAGTCCCCACTTTGCGGAGCCGTTGGCGGTAGTCGACAATACATTTGGTATGACAGTGCAACTGCCTACACTTTCCAGACTAAATAACTACACTTGGTTTGATGTTACATCTTTTGACATGTTCGATGGTACTAACATGCTATATCTGCAGCATGAGTGCTTCGATGAAGCGGTAATGTTAAAGGGAACAATATATTAAGACAATATAGACTGAAAATGTAGTCAATGTCTATCGTACAGTGATCAGACTGGAAAGCTTAACCCCAGTGCTATGGTCTTGTTTGGTTATCTTCTCCTTATTTTGAATAACCCTTTTGGAGGTTAAGATGAATCAACTTTAATACTCTTACTTCTATTAGATTTCCGTAGTTTCCAAATTTACTTCATCGTTTCAGATTTTTGTTCCCTTTCTTCTTGAGTCCACTGTCCTCTAGTTGTTTTCTTTCTCTCAAAAATTCTGCCTTTTTAAATGCCTTTCTGAAATGTGTCCTGTTTTCTGTTGTCTCTATTGTGATTCCAGAGTTTTCCTTGTCCTTTTCAGTCTCTATGAACCATTCGGGCTTGGATTTGTAGCTATTGAGTAATGATAATATCCGCTTGGTTACTCTGTTGTTATCCATTTTTAATTTATGTCCCAAAAACTGTAGTCTTCTCTTCCTCATTACACCAGTTAGTTTTTCAGTTTTCGAGTATAGCTCCCTGTTCGTCCTTAACCTGTATTCAGCATTATAGTTTCTTTTAGCTCCCAGTATTTTCCTCAAAATTCTTCTTTCGACCTTCTCTAATTTCTCAAGATCTCCATTTCTTGTTGGTTTAAGTATTTCTGCCGCATACAGAGCTTCACATCTGGCCACTGTTTCGTAGTGTCTTAATTTCGTCTTCCAGAACAAGAATTTTTTTGTTGTAAATGTTTTTGGTCATATGAAACACTCGTTCCATTTTGTGCACTCTAGTTCCTGTAGCTGTCTTTTCTTTTGCATTGTATGTAATCCCTCTCCTAGGTTTTTAAAGGAATGTGTTTTGTGCATTGCATTGATTTCATCTACAATATTTTGAGGAGCATCACAGATGTTTGTTATGAACATTGCTTCTTCAAAAGCTATTTATATTCCTACTTCGACTGCTTGTTTTTGCAGTTCTCTTATTTGTTCTTGGGCATTATCTAGCTGCGGCTGATCCCGGCGGAGGTTCGAGTCCTCCCTCTGGCATGGGTATGTGTGTGTTTGTCTTTAGGATACTTTAGGTCAAGTAGTGTGTAAGCCTAGGGACTGATGACCTTAGCAGTTAAGTCCCATAAGATTTCACACACATTTGAACATTTGAACATTATCTAGTGAATCTGTAGTTCAATTCCATATCATCTGTGAACTTTATATCGTAGGAATCATGGTGTCAATGGCCGATGTTGAAGTGTATCACAGCCTTTGATGCTTCATCTTTCACTGATGCAGGACACGTTGGAACACGTGAGGCAATACTGACCTTACGACTTACCTTAGAAAAAAGATTAAGGAAAGGCAAACCTACGTTTCCAGCATTCGTAGACTTAGAGAATGTTGACTGGAATACTCTCTTTCAAATTCTAAAGGTGGCAGGGGTAAAATACAGGTAGCGAAACGCTATTTACAATGTGTACAGAAACCAGATGGCAGTTATAAGAGTCGAGGGACATGAAAGGGAAGCAGTTGTTGGAAAGGGAGTAAGACAGGGTTGTAGCCTCTCCCCGATGTTATTCAATCTGTATGTTGAGCAAGCAGTAAAGGAAACAAAAGAAAAATTCGGGGTAGGTAACAAAATCCATGGAGAAGAAATAAAAACTTTGAGGTTCGGCGATGACATCGTAATTCTGTCAGAGACAGCAGAGGACTTGGAAGAGCAGTTGAATGGAATGGATAGTGTCTTGAAAGGAGGATATAAGATGTACATCAACAAAAGCAAAACGAGGATAATGGAATGTAGTCGAATTAAGTGTGGAGGGTAAAAATCGTAGAGGGAGACCAAGAGATGAATACACTAAGCAGATTCAGAAGGATGTAGGTTGCAGTAGGTACTGGGAGATGAAGAAGCTTGCACAGGATAGAGTAGCATGGAGAGCTGCATCAAACCAGTCTCAGGACTGAAGACCACAACAACAACAGCAACATCATCTGCGAAGGCTAAACAGTCGACAGTGATCTTGTTTGGATATCTTCCTTGTTAAATCCTTTTAGTATTGATGGCCTTCCTCCGTTCTCGAACTACCTTCTGTAAAACACAATTGAAAAGCATAGGTGACAAATCATCTCCCTGTCGAACACCTGACCTTATTTCAAACGATTTTTGGTTATGTGTTGCTTGATGATAGCTTATTTAAAAGTTAGACAGGTGGAGGAAACAAATGCGAGCACCATGGAGAAAAAAATAAATACATATGTGAAAATCAGAACAGGTAGTGGAGCTGCCTTCAGTTTTGTTCAAAATGGTTCTAATGGCTCTGAGGACTATGGGACTTAACTTCTGAGGTCATCAGTCCCTTGAACGTAGAACTACGTAAACCTAACTAACCTATGGACATCACACATATCCATACCCGAGGCAGGATTCGAACCTGCGACCGTAGCGGTCGGGCGATTCCAGACTGAAGCGCCTTCAGTCTTGTGGCAGCAGCGACAGTTCGTGTGCCGGTGTTAGGAAGTTTGTGTTTGTGTACAGTGATTTGTCGTTGCAGCTTGGTTCCGGCGTTTTCTTCTGACCAACTGTAGGATCGTCGTCCCTGCAATATGACAAAGTCATGACGTGAGAGGCCAATTTGGATACAAAATCTGCTTCTCGTGTGCAGAGACATGTGAGGTTTGTGTGTTCGGCTTCCCTGTTTTCGTCGGTTACAAGACTGTAGGCTGTACGAGCGCAGTTGGCGGTGTTGTCAGGTTTGCTGTAATACAGGGGATCGTCAATACTGCATTGTTAGTGTACTTAAGTCAAGCCTACCATAGGCAGTTAACTGTCCCTAAGTAAATGTGTTTTGTTCCCCCACTTGTGCTTATGATCACAGTTCCCTAATTTTAGGCTGCTCAGTCTATTCAGCGACGTCATCGGTCCCCTTTAACTAGGGGAGAATGGGGAAGAAAGACGGCCGTGCCCTGTCAAAGGAACCATACCGACAGTTGCCTAAAGAGATATAGTGAAATCACGGAAAACCTAATTCAGGATGATCGGATGCGGGTTTAAACCGTCGTCCTCCAGAATATGAGTCCAGTGTGTCCAGTTTTAGAACAGAGGATTTTTTTTACTGTGTCAAGTTCTAGTACACCAGTGTAACGTGTTTTTAGAATACTTCTATAAAAGCCTCTATAAGCTCCCTTCTCCTTGGAGATTATATGGTTTAATTGATGATTATTGTGTTACAATCCTCTTGTTGTAGTTGACCGTGTATATCGAGACTTCGTTCATTGTTAAATGCAGTGGCGTGGTACTAACTGATGGAGGCGCAATAAGAACTGGTGAAATTTTATTTATTTCCTTTACCACAATGCACAAATACAGACGGACGGTTATTCAACCTGTGTGCCACTACTATCAAACATAGAGACAAATCCTTCGCTACGCAACCGCCCTTGGCTCACGTAGCCTACACCTCCCATAGCCTCCCAACAACTACCTCTGCTTGCGACATTGTCGCCCTCCAAAGAACAACCACTTACAGATACAACACACCAGTACCCTCACACCTCGATTCGGGATTCCTTTCTGATAAAACTAGAGACGACAAAATCTCTACAATTTTGTGCAGCTCAAACGAACTAAAATTTAATATCCGTTGTTACAAGTAACAGATTTCTGTTACTTCCCTGTAAATAAGAAGATGACAGATCGTTTATTAGACTAAAGTTTGAATTAAAACAGATAGCAGTAGGGAAATAATTGCGAATGAAACAGAACTACAGAATTGAGCACCTGACGCAGGGATGGCTGTTTTGTGGTGCTTCGAAATAAAGTTAGGAAATTTCTGTCCTCCAGCGTTAGATTACTGAGTTACCCATTCCCTGTGGAGTTCTCTAAGGGCTATTCAGGTGTAAGGTCCGTATCGTTGCCGCAGGGCCTCGTTACAGAGCCCCGGTCAGGTTGCACTAAGTTAAGGACTCAGAATGAAGTCTTTCGTCCACTTGCCACCCGCTTTCCTTTCGCTCAATTTCATATTAAGTTAGTTTTTACGGCTAATTAGTACTGTCTCTAATTAGAAAGTAAGCCGGAACTCCGAAGAAGAAACGTGAACTCTGCCTGAGAAAGTTTCCGAGGGCTTTCAGTGCCGCAGAGGGCTTCTCGGATTCGTAGGACAAGAGACCTACGCACCACAATCTTCTTTCTCGTCCCGGACTTCTTCCCTGTTCTCTCTGCCCGTAGCGCAATTCTTCCCCCTCACCTCCTTCGTACTCTTTGCTCACGGTCCCGTTCGGCGCTTGGTTCCTTTGCTGGCTTAAGTCTATTTGGTCGACTTTTCTTTCAACTCTTTCGCTCCCCTTTTTTCTTTTCCGTTAGCACTCCTCCCTTACATTTTCCTTTCTCTCTCTCACTCCAGCTTGCACAGAAAGGAGAAATGGGGAGGGGGGGGGGAGAGGGGAGTGGAACGAGGTGTGCTCCGAATATTTCCGCCGGCACGTCCGGCGACATTTCTGCAACACCGGTTGCCGACAGCAAAGCCATCGCCAGAGTAGGTTAAGGAAGTGGTGACGTCAGCAGAACGAGGTGACAGGGATGGCTATTTACGTCTGAATCAACGTCACAGATTTCACTAACCCTCTCCTCTAATCTCCCTCATCGATAACGACACAGTTTTCGATATTTGTTGTTGTGGGTATCAGTATGCGGACGAATGGTTGCAGGGAACCAGCAGTTGAAACGCTATAGAGACTACTTACCGCTTACGCTGCACGTGAACGGAACATTTCGAGGAGCAGAAACGTCCCGTTATAACTTTATTCGTTACACCATGCAGTGAACCGGCGGCGTCGCCTATAATTCCATGGCACGAATCTCCCGTCTAGCATCTACATTACCCTACCTCCAGTCGCAGAGGAGACAAAAATTTTATTTCCAATATTTCATGTAATTATTGGTTTAAAATTTTCCCACAGTCTATTCATTAAAAGGTACAATCCTAAGTTAAAGTTTTAACTACGTGAGAACAAAATTTAGAAACCGTTCAGGCCCTGAGGCTGAGTAATCCAAGAAGGGAAATTACTCAGTTCGCGGTAGTCCAGTTTTTGAGAATGAGACCGTTTGCCGATTGCCAACATCTTTATCCCCCTCCTGAAAAGAATGGAAGGACGAAACGTTTATCGCTATCTGCATTTTCACTGTACATTCAGTGAAACTTTTGCATCAGACATGATGATTTATTTTATTACTTCTTTACTATTAACTCTGTTCGCATCACATTTTACAGACAATATGCACATATACACTTTTGAATGTACCTAACAAGTTATATTGGCATAGTTGACGCATCATAAACATTAAGATACCTGCAAGGTTAGCTTTTCTTGAAACGGAGTGCAAACTTTTCAAAATAATGAAAATACTTCTCAGGACATGTATAAATATTTGTAAAATTTTAAAACCCCTCGCTCGAGACTTTCACCTGACTTTATATTTAAGGGTCCACGATTATCAACTTCAAAACGTTGTGCTTCGTACAAAAACATGTGACACAGTCGATGGGTTTAGCAGAGCTTGCATAAGTTTTCGTTTTAGCACTATTATTGTTAGTATTTCCTAGTGATTTAGCGACGTCAGTACTTAGACATTTCTAGCGGAGTTTTTACTATTTCCAATTATGTAATACTCCCGTATCATAACAGGTACATCTGTGTCGGCTTCCTGTGATAATGACAATCAACCGCGACGGTGCGACTTTATTGGCTTACCGGCACAGCTCTACTGTTGCTTCATAGACTGCTAGCACTAAGTTCATATACGGAACCGTTCGTTATATAAGTGTTTAGTCTTACCCAAAAGTACCTTAACAGCATGGATGAAGGCGAAGGAAGCAGCAGATGTGCTCGATAGACTGAACAACAGCGATTAAAACGGGAAATGAAACTCCTGCGTCCAAGGACCATCGACTTTAGAAGGAAAAGAGACGAGATTTGCAAAAGAAATACAGAGAAGAAACATCTGAAATACGGCGATTACAGCCGCAAACGGAAATATTTCTTTTGCGTATTCAACCACAAAGTTCTTGCATGTTTAATGTAAAATATTTAACTCATTATCTCATTTGTAAAATAATCAGACGTTTGAATCCGATATCTGTATTGGAGTTTGATTCCTTAATTAATTAACAGTATTTCCTGAAACCGGTGGATAAAATCTAGCAATGTTCGAAATCTCTGGCTTATGATTTTTTTCTACCGGAAATATCAAAGCAGCTTTGTCAGAGAGTGAAACTTCTGTTCTATTACAATTACTGATTCACCGCTTTCTCTTAACGTTTAATTATCTCCGATGAGGGACACGTCAGGAACACCATATCATTTTTCATTGTCCAGTAAGAAGGTGTTGATCATCTCTGAAATAGCGGTCACGGGATTTATAAGAATGTACAAGATATTCAGCATTTCAGTAAATTGATGTATGAGCTCTACGTTTGCTAGTAGCATTGTGACTAACAGTAATTGAAGGGGTCGGCCGAAGAATGTGCTATTCCTTAGTTTAGTGAACACGTTAAAGCAACTGGTAGTTCTATTTCAAGTACCAGAAAGTATTTGTTGGCTTTACACATTGTTTTACCTTAACATATTCATTTTGGTTTCTTTGAGAGAAAGCAGTGGCATCAAGCAGTATCAATACGTCAGTGTTGTCCTTTTCTTGTAATCTGGTACAGAGATAGAACCATGTCGATGATGTTAATGACGGCAACGATCCATTTAGTGATGGTAGTTATGTAGACTCTGATTACGGATCAGGGAGTAGATCTGACGATGAAGATACCGCAAGTATCCGTTAACATTATATTCCCACCAGCCTAACCTCAAGCTCTGGACACAGCTACCGTCAAAATTTTGGGGAATTCCTTAATATTAGAAACATATAAAAGCAGTATAATACATATCATTGAACTCGGTAAGACAGTAACTGTTACTATTTCATTTTGCGTCTCAGCAACAGAAAACAAAGTTGAGGGAAACAGAGAAATGGCGATGGTGCCGAAGACATCATCTTCAAACATGATAACTGCATGAAAGGAGAATACACAAACTCCTGGCCAACGAACGTCATTCGTCAAATGAACGCAGACATTTTAATGTTTCATCACGAGAAAGAGGGTGAGAGTCCATTCCTAACAGGTTAGAGTTAGAAGCACGTACGATGGGCTACATCGCATCAGGAAGCAATAATTCATGTAAAGCTGTTATCACCTATACATATTTACTCTTCTGAAATCCTTAACTGAATAACGAAGACGGTGGAGATCCATAATTACGTTATTAGCGTTTTGACTACACTTAACGAAAACTTTCATCGATTTTTCATTGGGTGTTTAATGAATTTCGAGTTAGAGTTTAACTGTGGGATAAGTTCTCATTCTGCTAAAATAAAATGGAAAAGAAAATACGGAAATATTATGTTCGTTAATTTTAGTCGCTACAGGAAAACTGATTTCATTAAGTATTTTAAGATGTTAAGGTAGTAGGTAAGTTTAGCAACACTGGAATAATAATCTCTGATATCAAAGCCTAAATGTCACATATTTGCTACCGAAACTATTGAAAATATTTTTAATGAAAATAGTACTAACCCAGAATAAGAGGACAAAAGTTATTAGTAAACAATTTTCATGGTGTTACTAGCAACGTTTTTACACATTTAAAAGCTAACATAGCTAAATAGACGGTGTAAGAATTTGTACAAAAAGGTATAAAAAATTACATGTAAATCCATTGTCATTAACGATTTACCGATTTAACGGAACATGCAAGCAAGAACTCTCCTCTCATGCGTCAACACGTCCTTCCGTCGACCCCTCCTACTGCAACAGAAGAGCCCAACCCAAATTTTAGTTTAAACCCATGCACCTAAATCTGTCCTAAGTGATACGCACGCTAAAGCCGCTAGACTGAACAGGTAATAGGATTGTGGAAGGGGCGAAATGTTGAGGTCAGTTTCTGCTTATAATTGTCGTTTATTGAAATTTAATAACCTTTACAACCATACCAGCACATAGCCGGACCTTTACCCAATGCAACTCTTTCATGGCTGAAGGCGTCCAAACAAGAAATTTTAACAAATCAACAAGATAAAATCCAATTAAGAGAGCAATAAAATAATTTAAAAAGAAACAGGAAACATACGCAAAGTGCAATATAAATGGCTGAGGGCCACAATTAAATTTCTAAATTATATAATATGTAACCACACACTTTTAAAGGCATCAAGCCAGAATGTTTAACAACAAGAAACCTTAAAAATCAACAAGATTAAAATACAAATAAAGAGGCAAATCAAACAAATAAAGGAACGTATCACGGCTACTTGGAAAGTCTTAAGGCTAAGCAGATAGAACATACATATGCAAGGTGCAATAGAAATGGCTGCAGGCTGTAGGCCACAATTACCATAATATTTCAAAGGCAGGAAGTCGCAGTGTTTCAGCTGTAAAGATAAATTAAAGAATTTATTTTGCAAAATTTTAAAGAAAAAAGAAAAAATAACAATAAGCCTTAAATTTTAAGCAGCTAAAAAAAGATCATTAAACACCGGTGTCAGTCATAAG
Source organism: Schistocerca gregaria (assembly GCF_023897955.1). Classification (NCBI taxonomy): domain Eukaryota; kingdom Metazoa; phylum Arthropoda; class Insecta; order Orthoptera; family Acrididae; genus Schistocerca; species Schistocerca gregaria. The sequence goes on from NC_064927.1 coordinate 485,865,491, forward strand.
CCTTCATGGAGGTCGGTCTGCACTCGTTGACTTATTGTATGATTATATGATAGCAGAACACACACTGGTAGCAGTTACTTCCATAAAATATCTGGGAGTATGCATACGGAACGATTTTAAGTGGAATGATATTATAAAATTAACTGTTGGTAAGGCGGGTGTAAGGTTGAGATTCATTGGGAGAGTCCTTAGAAAATGTAGTCCATCGACAAAGGAGGTGGCTTACAAAACACTCGTTCGACCTATACTTAAGCATTGCTCATCAGTCTGGGATCGGTACGAGGTCGGGTTGACAGAGGAGATAGAGAAGTTCCAAAGAAGAGCAGCGCGTTTCGTCACAGGGTTATTTGGTAAGCGTGATAGCGTTACGGAGATGTTTAGCAAACTCAAGTGGCTGGCAGTGCAAGAGAGGCGCTCTGCATTGCGGTGTAGCTTGCTGTCCAGGTTTCGAGAGAATGCGTTTTGGATGAGGTATCGATTACATTGCTTCCCCCTACTTATACCGCACAAGGAGATCACGAATGTAAAATCAGAGAGATTCGAGCGCGCACGGAGGTTTTCCGGCAGTTGTTCTTCCCACGAACAATACGCGACTGATACAGAAAAGGGAGATAATGAAAGTGGCACGTAAAGTGCCCTCCGCCACACACCGTTGGGTGGCTTGCGGAGTATAATTGCAGATGTAGATGTAGATGGAGATGTAGATGTAGGTGAGACAGGTGGTGAGCCCAACTGCACTTGATGCATCGGAACCCAACCAGGGGACAGCCACGGACCGACCGACACAACGACTTGCTTGCCACCAAACGGTACATGAGAACTCACACACAAAATGTTTGAGATGTAATTATCCAGGATCAAATATGTACCATCACTGTGTTGCTCACAGGAAAACCTCCCCAACAGTGAACCACTGAAACGAACCACAGCATGTATGGACGAGGCACCTCTCAACTTTGACGTCCTCGGTCGGTGAACCATTAAGCTCGTAGCTATCGGACAGCTCCACACACGCTCCGACACTGCGCAGGGGCTGCCAGCGGCCACAGCCGACTGCACCGGGCGGAGATAACTTCCCTCGTCCGCAACAACCGACCGACTGCCTGCTGGACCATCCGCGACTGCTGCTTCGTCGCGAATGCACTGCTGGTGCGTCTCCCACTCACTTCCAGACACACGACGGCGGAAATACTGGCTCGGACCCAACCTTGCAGAGGAAACACGCCCATTGGCTAAACGACATCCCTGCACCAGGAAAGGACTGAGCCAAGCTCCACAAGATGCTAACTGAAGAGGCTCAGAAGCCCTCCGAGAACCAGTTAGACGTCGCCCGATGAGACGACTGACCTCTCAGAGCCAGTATGCCGACAACATTTAAAGTAATCGTCAGTGGAACTATCTCCAACTACACAGACAACCTGCCAAACACATACACCAAGACCTGAACGGTAAGCAACAGTAACTAAACACACACGAAGACACATCGGGAGTTGGTGCACACAAACACAGGCGACGCATGAACGATCGGCGAGCCAAAACGCGTCGTCCAGCAGGACGACCGATCGACGATCCTGGCTCAAGTGATGCGTGGCGTCAATGGTCGGGCGAGCCATGTCGACGCAGACCTCAGTGCTGTTTCAACCCGACTGCACTAGTGCCGCATTGCAACTCCCCGACTGGCAGGTCCGCACTGCGCCCCAGACGCGTTCCAACAGACTGGCAGACGTGAACTCGCGAAGCGAACTTACTATTCGACCTTCACTAACCAACTTACTTACAACAGACCTCAAGCGGGAAGTAATAGCAGTCGAGCAGAGATACTACGAGAGGGGATATATCGATACGGGCTGATAACGCCGCTCACGGTCAGGCAAAGGAGCAACTCAGTGGCAGTAGTAATTTAAATTAACGTAGTGAGGTGGAAGTACGCTAAAAACAGCCCGCCCAGATCACCGTGCGGTCTAACGCACGGCTTTCCGGGCGGGAAGGAGCGCCTGGTCGCCGGCACGAATCCGCCCGGCGGATTTGTGTCGAGGTCTGTGGATGGTTTTTCGGCGGTTTTCCATCTGCTTCGGCGAATGCGGGGTGGTTCCCCTTACTCCACCTCAATTACACTATGTCGGCGATTGCTGCGCAAACAAGTTCTCCACGTACGCGTACACCACCATTACTCTACCACGCAAACATAGGGGTGCGAGACGTCAGCGGGGGGGGGGGGGGGGGGGGGGGGGTGAAGTGGACTGCGGTAGTCGTTGTGGGGTTGTGGACCAGTGTGGCTGAGGTGGGGACGGAGCCTCTCCGTCTTTCCTAGGTCCCCGGCTAAAATACAACACAATACGTTAAAAACAGAGTGTCAACACATGATGGCGGAACACGAGCCACTCACGGTTCACTAAGGATGGACATGCAAATAAACAATCAGTTAAAATTTTTTCACTGTGTATAGTTTGGATGCGATTCAAGTACGTCTTACAAGCGAATGGTTCAATGAGCCACGTAGAAATCTACCCTGGAATTTTTTTCACAGGAATAAGGCAAAGAAAGAAATGGGCTGTCAAAATTTTAGCTTCTAAGAGGCACTGTAAGTATTCAAAAAATAGCTGAAAATTGAAAAATTCGTAAAGCACCCGGCGCCGGAAGAAATGTACACCCGTACTGGCGCTGTAGCGATGCGCATGCGCAACTAGCCACACGGGAGAGCGGGCGTGAATTAGCCACTCCACTAACGACTATTACAAATTATCGGTTGCTGTTGGCAGTATTGGTAGATATTGACAATACAGATAAAGATGAGTTAATATTTATTGCGCTTTCGTAAGGTATGCGTGTTAATAGTAGCTCCTTTTTTCTTCCAGTTTTACAGTATCTGGAATCCAATTAACGTTCTAAATTTAGCAGTGATGAATAATAAAGAATGTAGTTTCCAGGCGAAATCACCTAATTCCCAGAGTACGTACATGTGTTTCATTTGATAGTTGATTTCCTTAACATTCATTCGAATATTATTGATTAATTATAACGAAATCCGCAACAGTAGCTGTTTAATCTCACTAAAAAAAAATGGTTCCAATTGCTCTCAGCACTGTGGGTCTTAACAGCTGAGGTCATCAGTCCCCTAGAACTTAGAACTACTTAAACCCAACTAACCTAAGGACATCACACACATCCGTGCCCGCGGCAGGATTCGAATCTGCGAGCGTAGCGGTCGCGTGGTTCCATACTGAAGCACCTAGAACCGCTCGGCCACCCCGACCGGCTAACCTCACTACGAAAGTTTCACTGTACAGGACTCCCTTCTATTGGCCAGAGATATTCCTGTTCCGACAGAAACAGTAAGAAGTTCCCATTATCGCGACACTATCGTTTCCTTTCAGCAAATCATACGGTGTGCTTCACCTCTCTGTCCCAGAGCATTAAATATTATAACTGAATCGTCCCAATGACAGAAGAGTACAGACAACCGATGAGACGAACCTTGTTCTCGTGCTGAAGGATGTCTTGAGCACTGAGTACAGCAAGAGAGCAGAACGCAGAGTCTCCTTATAGCAGCACCACTGCTCTCGACGTTCACAGTACCTGTTTGGTAATGCGGGCGAGCGTTGCACGCCCCAGTGAGACTGGGACAGGAAGCTACTTCAATCCCTCCAACAGCTAGTTGTGCAGTTTTAGCGTATCACTGCCAGATTGTCGCCCTCATTGTGCACTTTAGTGAGCTTGCTGGTGTCCGTACTTAATTTGTACCTAATTTCCCATGTTGTTTCTGTAATCAGTTTGCCCCGATAGCTGAGTGGTCATCGCTGCGGTCTGTCACGCCAAAGGGCCCGGTTTCGGTTCCCAGCTGGGACGCAGATTGTCTCCACTCAGGCACTGGGTGTTATGTTGTCCTCATTAGCATTTCACCATCATAAGTGGAAGGCCACGGGAAACCACCACTGGAATCACATCCCTAGCCGCTCGTCCAGTGGACCTCTCTGACGCGGCTTCCCCCCCCCCCCCCCCCCCCCCCTCTAACAAGACCTGCGTAAGGCAGAACATAAAGCTTTTTTTTCTGTAATCAAGTAACCTCACTTGCAATCACTAGTCGTAATCGCGACCTGCTCTCCTATTTGTCCTTTTATCGTGCTCATCCACCTGTGCCAAAGTTAGGTAATGCGTTTGCAACCTGTTGACCAGTTATCAAATGTTCATTCAGTTGCATAACTGGGTAGATCATATGTTGATGTTTACAACAGTAAACTGGTAGTTGTAGTGACGACTTGCTTCTGTTGCAGACTAATATATCGATGGGCATGTTGTTTCCGTTTGCGCGATACTATCATTTCCTTTCAACGAATCTGCATCATGATATGGTACGCTTCCCATCTTTGTGGGTTACCAGAGATCGTTCTAGAGCATCTAGTGAAGGGGCGCCGAACAGATGTGCAGAACTATAGACCTATATATCTAACGGCGATCAGTAGTACAATCTCGGAACACGTATTATGTTAGAGTATAATGACTTTTCTGGAGACTAGAAATCTATTCTGCAGGAATCAGCATGGGTTTCGAAAAGGACGATCGTGTGAAACCCAGCTCGCGCTATTTGTCCATGAGACTCAGAGGGCCATAGACACGGGTTCCCAGGTAGATGCCGTGTTTCTTGACTTCCGCAAGGCGTTCGATAAAGTTCTCCCACAGTCGTTTAATGAACAAAGTAAGAGCATATGGACTATCAGACCAATTGTGTGATTGGATTGAAGAGTAATAGAACACAGCATGTCATTCTCAATGGAGAGAAGTCTTCCGAAGGAACAGTGATTTCAGGTGTGCCGCAGGGGAGTGTCGTAGGACCGTTGCTGTTCGCAATATACATAAATGACCTTGTCTATGACATCGGAAGTTCACTGAGGCTTTTTGCGGATGATGCTGTAGTATATCGAGAAGTTGTAACGATGGAAAATTGTACTGAAATACAGGAGGATCTACAACGAATTGACGCGTGGTGCAGGGAATGGCAATTGAATCACAACGTAGATAACTGTAATGTGCTGCGAATACATACAAAAAAGATCCTTTATCATTTAGCTACAATATAGCAGGTCAGCAACTAGAAGCAGCTAATTCCATACATTATCTGGGAGTAGGCATAAGGAGGGATTTAAAATGGAATGATCATATAAAGTTGATGGTCGGTAAAGCAGATGACAGACTAAGATTCATTGGAAGAATCCTAAGGAAATGCAATCCAAAAACAAAAGACTTAGGTTACAGTACACTTGCTCACCCACTGCTTGAATATTGCTCATCAGTGTGGGATCCGTACCAGATAGGGTTGTTACAAAAGAGAGAGAAGATCCAACGGAGAGCAGCGCGCTTCGTTACAGGATCATTTAGTAATCGCAAAAGCGTTACGGAGATGATAGATAAACTCCGGTGGAAGTCTCTGCAAGAGAGACGCTCAGTAGCTTCATACGGGCTTTTGCTGAAGTTTCGTGAACATACCTTCACCGAGGAGTCAAGCAGTATATTGCCCCTCCTACGTATATCTCACGAAGAGACCATGAGGATAAAATCAGATTAGAGCAAACAGAAAGGCATTCGGACAATCCTTCTTTCCACGAACAATACGAGACTGGAATAGAAGGGAGAACCGATAGAGGTACTCAAAGTACCCTCCGCCACACACCGTCAGGTGGTTTGCGGAGTATGAATGTAGATGTAGATGTAGTGGCTAAATAGCACAGACAACACCCAACCACTTTGGGACTAAAAGCCACGGGAAGCGAATGACCGGTTTTCGACAGGAACAGTCAATGCGGTGCCTTTGTCTGACTGTAGCTCTTGTGTAAACCATTCTTCACGTCTCGTATTCACATCAGCGACGATCTGACCCACAAATGACCGGTGAAGTCCGAAGGGCTGTGAAGAGGTGATTTAATTTTCGGTTGTCAGACAATCTTTGTGAGCATGTGCAGCAGTTGTGGTAAAATTGTTTCTGCGCTACTAAAGATCCTTTACGTTGGTCTTAGACACCGGAAATGCTCTGCAAGGTCCACTATCCAACGAGTCAGGGCTCTTGCCGCGACTATCACGCCAAATTCAACTCATGACCATCAGCCACGTCCGCTACACACCTATCTGCCACACGCTGTACAGACATACATGGTCCACTCACATTATGATTACCGATGCCTGTATACGACGTTAACGTGCAATAACCACCCATTGAAGGCACGCGGCAACGCTAGCACTGAAGGGCATGTGAAGTGTGTCAGGGGAATATGGAAAACAATGCACTCGTTATCGTAATGCAGAAAATTTTCATCTGGTCTATTCCTGCTAATGGATAAGAATTCCGCGCTTCCCTAATTAAAAGTCATGATAGAACAGACATATCGCTTTTAAGAAAAAAATCAATCTTTGGTTTCGCTACAGATCAAGGCGTCCTCCCCCGGTAGCTGAGTCGTCGGCGCGACAGACTGTAAATCATAATGGCCCGGGTTCGAATCCCGGCTGGGTCGGAGATTTTCTCCGCTCAGGGACTGGATGTTGTGTTGTCCTAATCATCATCATTTCATCCCCATCGTCGGCACGTCGCCGAAGTGGCGTCAAATCGGAAGACTTGCACCCGGCGAACGGTCTACCCGATGGGGGGCCCTAGTCACACGACTACAGATCCAGGCACAATGACTGTAGTCGATTTATATTTTTGTGTATCAGTGAAGTTTTTCATTCGACTTCTATGGAATTAGAAAATATCAGCTAGGCTGATGATCTTAACGGAATCGATTCTTTTGATAACTGGATAAATGTGCGATTATTAAACGATATTTTTCACATGAAAATTTTACTTGGTGCAATACACAGACTTCGATTCGTAATTTTTAAGGTTCAATTTCAAAAATTATAGTGTGTAAACTGGAGCTATATAGTGTATAAAATTTTTACAAGAAATGAATTTTTTCCATTTTAAAAATATATACATTTAATGTTACCTCATCATGTCCCTCATTAATTTTTATCAAAGGTAATCCTGAATAAGTTTTTCAACACAATTAACCTTGAAATGGATTATTATGTAATCTAGATGACATCGAACGAAACAATAATATGTGATGAAACAGACAATAAACTTTACCTACCCTTTTATGTCATGATCACTGTGTTCCCCAGTACATTTGGTAATATTGTGGCTTATGACATTTATGTAGTGTAGCCATGTATGGAAGTGAAACATGGACGATAAATAGTTTGGACAAGAAGAGAATAGAAGCTTTCGAAATGTGGTGCTACAGAAGACTGTTGAAGATTAGGTAGGTAGATCACATGACTAATGAGGAGGTATTGAATAGAATTGGGGAGATGAGAAGTTTGTGGCACAACTTGACTGGAAGAAGGGATCGCTTGGTAGGACATGTTCTCAGGCATCAAGGTATCACAAATTTAGCATTGGAGGGCTACGTGGAAGGTAAAAATCGTAGAGGGAGACCAAGAGATGAATACACTAAGAAGATGCATAAGGATGTAGGTTGCAGTAGGTACTGGGAGATGAAGGAGCTTGCACCGGATAGAGTAGCATGGAGAGCTGCATCAAACCAGTTTGAGGACTGATGACCACAACACAACAACATAACATTTTTTTTACATAAGGAAATTGTGGGTAGAGTGTTGTTATAAGTGCATGTGTAACCTGTAGAGAACTTGTACCCAAACAAACACACACTATATGATCGAAAGTACCCGGACACCCCCAAAAACACGCTTTTCATATTAGGTGCATTGTGCTGCCACCTACTGGCAGCTACTCAATACCAGTGAACTCAGTAGGCATAAGACATCGTTAGAGAGCAGAATGGAGCTCTCCGCGGAACTCCCTAGGTCCACTGTTTCTGGTGGTAAAGTGGAAACGTGAAGGGACACGTACACTCAAAAGAGTACAAGCCGGCGTCGTCTGTTGACTGACAACTGACCGACGACGATTGAAGAGGGTCGTAATGTGTAATAGGCAGACATCTGTCTAGAGTATCACACAGGAATTACAAATTGCATCAGGATCCACTGCAAGTACCATGACAGGTGGGAGGTGAGAAAACTAGCATTTCATGGTCGAGCGGCTTCTTGGTGTAAGGAGCGTAAAAAATGCACCATTGAACAGTGGAAAAAGGTTGTATGGAGTGACGAATAACGGTGCACAATGTAACGATCCGATGGCAGGGTGTGGGTATGTCGAATGTCCGGTGAACGTCATTTGCAAGCGTTGTAGTGGCAACATTAAAATTCGGAGGCGGTGGTGTTATGGTGTGGTCGTGCTTTTCTTGTAGCTGGCCTGCACCACTTGTTGTTTTGCGTGGCACTATCAAAGCACAGTCCTAAATTGATGTTTTAAGCAGCTTCTTGTTTGCCGCTGTTGAAGAGCAATTCGGGGATGACAATGACATCTTTCAATGCAAACTGGCACCTGTTCTTCATGCACGGCCTGTGGCGGAGTGTTGACACGACAGTAACATCCCTGTTATGGACTCATATGCACAGAGTGCTGACCTGAATCCTAGAGAACACCTTTGGGATGTTTTGGTACACCGACTTCGTGCCAGGTCTCACTGACCGAGATCGATACCTCTCCTACGTGAATAATAGGCTGACATTCCCCAAGAAACCTTCCAGCACTTGATTGAACGTATGTCTGCCAGATTGCAAGCTGTCGTCAAGGCTACTGGTATACCAACTCGTTACTGAATTCCAGCATTACGGATGGAGTGCGCCACGAACTTGTAAGTCATTTTCCGCCAGGTGTCCGGATACTTTTGAACACTAGTGTAGTGGAGGTGACGGAAAAAAGGGAGAAAGATGGATTTGTGGCCATAAATTCTGAGTGCAACGATCAGGCTATATGAGTGATTGCGAGATCACACTGTAAGTAGGCTGTTTAGGTTTTTATGTTGGTAACGCCACGTAGGGCTTTATATGAAAATCACTGGCTATGCTGTGTGAAGTATGTGGCTGGTTGACATTGTCGGAATAGTCGCCATTGTAGTGTTGGGCAGTTGGATGTGAAGAGTGCATAACGTTGCGCAGTTGGAGGTAGGGCCGCCAGCAGTGGTGGATGTGGGGAGAGAGATGGCGGAGTTTTGAGAGCAGACGATATGGACGTGTGTCGATTAGACACAGTAAATTTCTATGAACTGATTACTTTTGAACGCTATTAAGGTGAATACGTTGCTTATTCTTTATCAAAATTTTTCATTTGCTAACTACGCCTATCAGTAGTTAGAGTCTTCAGTAGTTCGAATCTTTTATTTAGCTGGCAGTATTGGCGCTAGCTGTATTGCAGCAGTTTGAGTAACGAGGATTTTTGTGAGGTAAGTGATTCGTGAAAGGTATAGGTTATTGTTAGTAAGGGCCATTCTTTTGTAGAGATTATTGAAAGTCAGATTGCGTTGCGCTAAAAATATTGTGTGTCAGTTTAGTGTTGATCAACATAAGTAAAGAGAGTAATGTCTGAGTACATCCAGTTCTGCTCAGCTGTTTGAAAATAAAATAACGTTAGGGGTTTATTAGCACAGCAGTTCATAAATTTTTCTATGGGGACGTTTCAATACCTGTAGAGTAACTTCTGGCCATATCACTCTCCTCCCCTCCTTCCACTTAGGGTCAGACAGGAGAACGCAGCTACACAAAACATTTCACTTAGGACAGGTGTGCATTCGGTCATAAACATGGCCAGTTTGTGGAAAGTGGAGAAACTTAAAAGAGACTGCTGTAATTCTGTGCAAACGGTGGGGAGGCCATAAACCTTTGAGCATTCTCATTTTTGAAGCTGGGAGGATACAGACAGAGTAGCCGGTGCATGTGTTTAGAGGATGAATGATTGTAACCCCCTTGACACCATGAAGTTGCCTGGTTCTTTTAGCAAGCGTCAAAAATATTTATTTCACAGGCAGCTTAACAGCCTTGTTTTAGAAATGGGACACAGTTGGCTCAAAAAGATTAGATATCTCCATAAATGTGGGACTGTGGTCCTGACTAGGTAGACTTTTTTGTCAAAACATGACCATGCTTACCGTGAGAACCACGGCTCCCTAGTCCAAAATCTACTATTTTCAAACAAAAGAGATCTGGAGTCGCTGACTGGCTCCTCTCAGAATATGCAAAGTGAAGACTTGCTCGCTCAGTCTAGGAACCCCATTGCTGTGTCTGGTTTGGCTATCAGGCCAACAGAACAGTCAACAGGGAGAGATTCAGTGAGTAGAGGACAGTTGAATTGATTTGGGCCACATGAGAGCGGTTCGTGTTTGCTATTTCGGCCTAAGTACAAAGGCGTAGTGAAACGTGGTTGTGATTCTTTGCTTTCTTCGACTTCTGATCCTCTCCTGGAGGTTAACTTCAACTCTTTCCCAATTGGGTGAGACTTGTAGTCCGTATCTTGTGGTGGGCTAAGACCCAGAGGCAGTTTCAACTGTACCGACAGTGGAACTGCATATAATCTCAGACATTTCGTATGTCATGAGGATGAACGTATTTTTCCCGAGTTGGCCCCCTGACGTTTGACGGTTCCAGCATGCACCGTCGTGCCTGTGAGTCAAATTGGTTTGGCCAGACCAGCGAATGGGAGCACCTCACTCTGAAACCTGCCAGCATTTCAGGGCTTTGATAGGGAAGTTCTGCTAATCAGAACTTCAGACCGCGTAGTTTGCTAATTTTTTTGGAAGCATCAGAACATTGCAGCTGCCAAACCGCTTCGCCTTGTCGCCGATAGCGCGCCGTTTTCTGCTGCTGCCCGAATGAAGGTGAAAGAGTAAAATACTGTTGCACTTGCATGCGATTGTTAAATGATATTCACAGTTCCCTGTTCGCAGGTGAAACACAGTTTGCCGTGTAGTTGACCGTAGCTGATTCCGTTTGAATGGAGTTGGGACTCACAGTGGATTCTTGTGAAGAAATTCAAATTACATTGTAAAAGGGATGAATTCTGGGGAGAAGTGATACAGCTTCCATCCCAATGTATGTTTAGGCAAACAAAACGCCATTTATTTTCTGTTTCGTGTTTGACTTTTTTATATAAGATTTGTCGGGTAGTTGTAATTACAGAAGGGCAATAAAATATGTCATTATTTTGTAAACTTAAATACGCCATTGTTCTCACTTTTACTCACTCAGCAGTTCACTGTTTTTGTTTGATTGTGGTGGTACATGGATTCCTCAGCAATTTAAGGTTCAATCATTTTAAATTAATTAATTTGATTATTAAATTAAGTTCTAAATGGGACCAAATGAGTAAATTCCCAAATTTACATAAAAAATTCAGGGTGTGGCTAACGAACTGAAGGTTACTGAGAATATTATAGATTTCTTTTTGTAAAATTAATAACATTTAGCATCACTCATACATATATTTATGATTAAAGCAAGCGGTGACTTGCAGTTATTTCTTGATTACTAATTATAAAATGATTGTTCTTAGACCTATCTAGGTCACAAATTGAAATTATCTGCTGTTATTCTATTTCCTGGTTATACTAAAAAGGAATTAAAAAATAAGAGTACAGACTCAGCGATTTATCTGTCGTCCAAACTGTTGTGACTATGGGATTTCGGGTCAAGACTGGAAACACTTTCGTAGCAACGCAATTTGTAACATGTTCACATGCCGCAGTGGTTGAAGTATATCGTGCATCATAAGATAGCGCTAGTTGAATTGCTACAATAATAATTATAAAAGGTGACAATTTTATTTACGCACTGTCTTTTAAATAGATATGATGGTATCTGATACTCAACTACTAATGCAAAGAAACGTAACGGTGCTATAATGCTTTAAATTCTTGCTATGATTTAATCTTTAAAACTTAATAATTCTCTTCCTGTTAATATTTAATTAATGAACTTACGTCGTTCAGATTTCGTAACGCAGACGGCGTTAAAATTTAAAGTTGTTCAGTCCCTGTTTTGTTTTCTTTCAGTTGTTACGAGCAGAGATGGTGCTATGCTGTTCGCTTTCAAGTCTACACATTTATAAAAATCAGGTCCAGGAGACAATTCTGTGATCACGGTTTTGTTTAGACGGTATTCGCGTAATTGTACTGATTAAGAGTTATCGCTTACGAAAGATGCAGGTTCGATTAAAGCTGTGTGCACTTTGCGCGTATAATGAAAATATAAATTACACGTCGCGTAACGAAAAGTAACATACGAATCACAACCGTGGTCAAACGAAGAAAATTTATGATGACATAAATGTTCTTCGCTGCTAAGCAGGACAGGTTTAGATTAAACACCGCAATTTTCCGTCTTTAGAAATCACAAGACGATGTCCTTTAGAGATATTTGTTTTGAATAACTTGTATTTACCTTTTCTTATACAGAATGGTGATTGTCAGCAAGGATTTTCTCTCTCTCCCTCCTTTTTATAGCCTTTATACATTCACATTACATACATCGATTCAGAAACTTTTCTTTCTCTATCGACCAGTACGAGAACAAAATCAGCCCAGACCAAATGTCTTACCTAGAATCAGTTCTCACTTAACAGTCATATATAGTTACATAGTACAAACAATGCTAGTTTATTCAGTGCACTAGAGAGTCTTTGATTCCCTGATCACAAAAATTAAAATAATAAAATAATAATTACATTTTTAATATCGTCAATTCTTCTTTATATCATGAAAATAAGGTTTGACATCGTCATAATATTATTTTTCATCGTTGTAGCTCTATATAGTGAAAGCTGTGGTGGAGGAAACTTTTGTGCACTACGGGCCATAGGTGACAGTGGTGAACACTGGCTGCGGAGATGTGTACAGGCGAATAAACGGGCCACTGTTGAGAAACTTTTCGCCCAGACGAACCAAGAGTCTACTAACAATGTCTCCTCAACGACCGTTCAGCGAACATAGCTGCGCATGGACCTCCACAGTGGGTACACGGTTAAGGCATCCTTGTTTGACTGATGTTCACCGGCGACGAAGGCTGTAACTCAGATGCCAATACCACAACTGGACGTCACTTTCCAGCTAAATCTCATTTTACAATGTGTCGGATACTTGGATTTTAGTGTATACGAAGTGAAACGTCTGAAGGCAAATACCCTACAACAAGGAGGGAGCGCTATAATTTGGGGAATGTTTTCGTGCCATTGGCTATGTGAACTCGTCATTCTGAAAGATACGATGGATGAACATGAGAATGCGTCTGTCCTTGGGGACGATACCACCCCTGTGTGCAACTTGTTTCACAACAGTACGATGACTTCTACCAGAGGGACAATGTAACGTTTCACCCAGCTCACAGCATAGGTGCATGGTTCGAAGAATAGCAGGATGAGCTTATCCTATTCCTTTTCCCACCAAACTCCCCGTATCGGAGATCTGTAGTACCACAATGAATGGGCTGTATAGGCCGTGGATCATCGGCAGAGAAACCTAGCTTCCCCCAGGCACTGGGGTTAGCATGGCTCCTCAGTCTGGAACTGCGTGACCGCTACGGTCGCAGGTTCGAATCCTTCCTCGGGCATGTATGTGTGTGATATCCTTAGGTTAGTTTGGTTTAAGTAGTTCTTAGTCCTAGGGGACTGATGACCTGAGATGTTAAGTCCCATAGTGCTCAGAGCCATTTTGGTTAGCATGGCTCCACATCCCTGTTGGTACCTTCTACAACCAAACTGACTCTCTTCCTCCACGTCTTGCGTTCCGAAAGGTGGTTATTGGTGCTTTTGATATCTACACGCATGCCGCACACTGCTTTAAACCCCAACTTTCTGGCGTCGTACATGGAACGTCTTTCAATTAGACACTTCATCCTGTGACTTTTCTCCATTCAGTTTATAAAATCCACAACATTTCGACTACTCCATAGATAGTGTGCTGTTATGGAGCTTTCTGGAAGACTAAAACTGAGTGCAAAGTGAAAATTTCGTTCTGGGAACATCACCTGGACTCTGGCTGAGCCATGTCTCCGCAATATTCTTTCTTCCAGGAGTGCTAGTTCTGCAAGGTTCGCAGGAGAGCTTCTCTGAAGTTTGAAATGTAGGAGACGAGTTACCGGAGGAAGTAATGTTGTGAGAAGGTGTCGGTAGATATTCTTGCGTGGCTCAATTGGTAGAGCACTTGCCTGCGAAAAGCAAAAGTCACGAGTTTGAGCCGGAGTCGGACACACAGTTTTAATTTGCTAAAAAGTTTCAATATCTGCTGGATTTGGAAGCAATTTTGATTCGCAAGTCGTGAAACGCTTCTCCCATCCCTTTCAGTTACGTTCTTTTCGCAAGCTCAATTGTGGCTTTGTATTTTGTAGCCACTTGTGTTACACCACTGCCTGTAGACACGTTGAACAGTCAGCCCCGAAATACCAAAAATCGCTGCAGCTTCACTCACCGATCCGACACGGGCACAGACAAACGCGATTGCCCTTTTATTTTACACCGTCATGCACTTACGTTTCCCCATGTTTACTACAATCTCCGCTTGAAACGTAAATGTCCTGAAGGTCGCCACTGCCTTATACTCATGTAGATGCAGTGCTCGTGCGGTTGATGAAGCGATACGATTCCTGCGCCATCTGTAAAGGCGTAACGATTCATCTGCGCAAGCGCAAGAGTGACTAATTTCTTTGTCCAGTAAGCTTAACTGTAGGGCGAGAAATTTAAATTCCTATTCTTTCGGTATTGGATTGAAAAAAAATTTAAAATTATTTGACAATTAAAATGTTGCGAACGCTTGTGTCAGTAATTGTTTAAAACTGTCTCTTGAGTCAGAGAACATTAATCTCTGTGATGACAGGCTAATTGAATTATGATGCTCTAACTGTCGAAACCTCCCCCCATGAACCATGGACCTTGCCGTTGGTGGGGAGGCTTGCGTGCCTCAGCGATACAGATGGCCGTACCGTAGGTGCAACCATAACGGAGGGGTATCTGTTGAGAGGCCAGACAAACGTGTGGTTCCTGAAGAGGGGCAGCAGCCTTTTCAGTAGTTGCAGGGGCAACAGTATGGATGATTGACTGATCTGGCCTTGCAACATTAACCAAAACGGCCTTGCTGTGCTGGTACTGCGAACGGCTGAAAGCAAGGGGAAACTACAGCCGTAATTTTTCCCGAGGACATGCAGCTTTACTGTATGATTAAATGATGATGGCATCCTCTTGGGTAAAATATTCCGGAGGTAAAATAGTCCCCCATTCGGATCTCCGGGCGGGGACTACTCAGGAGGATGTCGTTATCAAGAGAGCTGCATCAAACCAGTCTCAGGACTGAAGACAACAACAACAACAACAACTGTCGAAATTTGCTATGAACGATCGATGAAGTTATTAGATTTTGCATCAGGTACTATTCACGTTAGAGCATATAAAGTATTGCACTAAATGAGTTTAATAATACAATTTTCTCTGTACTCAGTTTTACTTTTTAACAGTCGTACTTAAGCCTCAACAACATTGCTATACAGGTATTAAATGGCTCGGAGCACTATGGGACTTAATATCTGTGGTCATATGTCCCCTAGAACTTAGAACTACTTAAACCTAACTAACCTAAGGACATCACACACATCCATGGCCAAGGCAGGATTCAACCTGCGACCGTAGCGGTCACGCGGTTCCAGACTGAAGCGCCTAGAACCACACGGCCACACCGGCCGGCTATACAGGTATTAAAACCACTATGATAAATGCGGTTTGTTAATGAAAATAACATTGTTATATGCTATTAGCGAAATGTGTCTTCCTGAGATAAATAGTTCCGAATGAACAGGAAAGAATGTTAGGAGTCCAAAATCCCGTCCACGACGGTGTCATTAGAGACGGGCTGCAAACTAAGATGAGGAAAGTGTGGGGATGGAAATCTGCTTTGCCCCTTCAAAGGAATCATCTTAGGATTTGCCTTAAGCGATTTTGCAAAATCACAGAAAACGTAAATCTGAATACTCTGACGGGGTTCTGAACCGTCGTCTTCCCCAGTGCAAGCCTCTGTGCCAACCAGTGCGCTACGTCGCCCTAATGGAGTGAATAGTAGGCAAATAAAGACGGAACAGTTTGGTTCGGCGTAACCCAGACGTTCGCAAGTTGTTTGAGATAGGCTGTAGTTATGTGTTACTTTAGAGATTGGAGGTAATAAGGGTATTAATAGCGACTTTTTGTATCTTCTTAGAAGAGGACTGCAGTGCACAGAGAGGCTACCTGAGCTCAACAAATAAACTTTTAAACCCAATTACAAAATTAAGATGACGATGGAAAGGAAGTTTTTAAGATTGAAAAACTTGTTAAATACGTGGTTGCGAACAGAATCTGATACCACTGATGGGATGGAAGAAACCAGAGGTATATGTAACATCGTTATTTAGAATTGAATATTTAGTCGACAGAGGATATACCGTAAAGGAAACGTTGTCAAGAAGAAGTCTATGGGAGCCTCCAGCACGAAATGGTAACAACTAAGGGAACATGGGTTGAAATATCCAGGACCAATGAATTACAAATCGTGGTAGCAGTGTGCGCAAAATGCCCTATGATGGTAGATGAGAAATGACGAATACTCGATATAGTCAGAATTGGACGCTAAGCAGGACCTAAAAATTTTCGTGTAGATTCGCTGTAAATGTAATAAACAGGTAAGTAAGATAATGGCTTTGACTGTAGGTATAACTGTCACTTAATGAGAGTTTTGCGTAATTAAAGGATACTGTCGAACATATGAAATTAGCGAATGTATACAACATCAAATAATGTAAACGCTCCACGCTTCATGTGAAATTAGCGGATGTATACAACATTCAATAACAAAAACACTCCATACTTCATACTGTGATACATCTGCCAGTGATAGTGACACTAAGCGCCAGCATCCCAGCACAAGAGGATAACAGGTCGCCACAGAGTAAGCACCAGAGACGCATTCTGGGAACATGCTGAGGTATTAGTGGGGTAAGGGGGTATGAGACCACCCTAAGTTTATTCAAGGTGCCGAACCTTCCCCCACCCCTCTTCTACTGTCCGATGTACATATGACAACGTCCGCTGATAAGGTCATAGGTTTTCGTGGCCCCTTCCACACGACACGCTCCCCCACGTTCCCCCTCCCCCTGCGCCATCCTCATCAGGAAACTGGCGGGAAATACTTAGTCTAGGATGAGCTGTTGGTATGGATGGACACATGACAGTCTACTTGCTTTACTGTGGGAAGTATGAGTAGTATCCTGTTGCAAGAATTTTCCAGTATCGCTTAAAATTAGCGGGAAAAGCTCAGGAAGGTGCAAGTGTTATCCTGTCCAGCAACTAGATGTCTACAATGCTTCAAATCTTACTTCTTCATTTTTGGGATGTAACGGTGCTACCCTGTTGCAGTATGCTACCTAAAAGATTCCTCTGTGTATGTGTTCGTGTGTGATCTAGTTCACAATACCACCATCAGCGGAGACTGCGAAAAGCAACCTCCATTCCGCCACCTAGAAATTGGCGGCAAAACCTCAGGTGGGAAAAAATATTACCCTGTTGGATGATGTCTGCCAACTATGTGCCCTAATTACGTAACTACACTGATGGTGTTGTTGTAATTTTGAGTCCAGAGACTGCTTTGATACAGCTATCCATGCTACAATATCCTATGCAAGCCCCTTCATGCCTGAGTAACTACTGCATCCTACATCCTTCTGAATCTGCTTAATATATTCAACTTTTGGTCTCCATCTACGATTTTTATCTTCCACGCTTCCCCCCAATATTAAATTAGTGATCCCTTGATGCCCCAGAACGTGCCCTGACAACCGATTCCTTCTTATAATGAAACTGTGCCACAAATTAGCCTTCTCCCCGATTCTATTCAGTACCTCCTCATTAGTTACGTGATCTACCCATTTAATCTTCACAATTCTTCAGTAGCACCACATTTAGGTAGCTTCTTTTCACTTTTTGTCTAAACTAGTTATCGTCCATGTTTCACTTCCATACACGGCTACACTCCATGTAAGTACTTTCAGAAACGACATCTTGACACTTAAATCTATACTCGATGTTAACTAGTTTCTATTCTTCAGAAACGCTTTTCTTGCTATTGACGGTCTACATCTTATATCCTCCCTGCTTTGACCATTATCATTTATTTTGCTTCCCAAAGAGCAAAACTCACTAACTACTTCACGTGTCTCATTTCCTAATCTAATTCTTCAGCGTCACTTAATTTAATTCGACTACATTCCGTTATCTTCGTTTAGATTTTGTAGGCAACACATCCTAGCCACGAAAAACATACTCATAACGCAAAACAACCTCCGCACTTCACTGTTGGCAGGTTACCTTCTATAGGTTCAAATATGGCTCTGAGCACTATGGGACTTAACATCTGAGGTCATCAGTCCCCTAGAACGTAGAACTACTTAAACCTAACTAACCTAAGGACATCACACACATCCATACCCGAGGCAGGATTCGAACCTGCGGCCGTAGCGTTCGCGTACCTTGTCCAGGTATTCTTGAACCCTTCTATTGGACTGCCACAGGGTACAACGTGATTCATCACTCGAAATTACTCGTTTCCAGTCTCCCACTAACCGGTGACCGCCCTCTTTATGCCACCTCAAGCGGCACCTGAAGTGGACAACAGAGACGCGTTGTTTATGAGGAGTTGGTCGCTAATCGCATACTACTCTTTTTAAATTCCTAACCACAACCATTGTGCCAGGTGGACTGCTGGTGTCACTTTGGACTTTACAGTCAGCCTACGCAATACTCGGCGGTCGTCGTCCATCAGTAGGTGAGGTTTGTCTGAATTTGGTTTATCTGTGATTGTTGCTTCACTTTCCCATTTCACTGTCACATCACTTTTTGGCAGCCTTAGAAGGTGTAAAATGTCCCCCCTGGATTCTTTTCTAGGGTGACACCAAATCACTAGTCAACTTTCGAAGTCACTGGGTTCTTGTGACCGGCACCGACCCTTCCTGGTGTTATCGCTTCTCTACTGAGAACACAATATTCCTCGCGTCCTTTTACAGTGCCGTGTCCACATCTAGTGATATCTAGTGGACATTCCTCACTACACACATGTTTTGGCATAATTTTACTCATATCTTGAAGGAACAACGTAAGATACTACGAAGAAACATCGGGTTACAGAAGAAATATTTCAGTTGATTGACGAAAAAAGTGAGTACAAAATTTCTCGAGAAAAGACAGGACATAATAGTATAATTCACATAAGAATGAAGTTAACAGGAAGACCCGCGAAACCTGGGTGTAATGACTGCAGGAGAAATACGAACAAATCGGGAAGGAAATGGTCGTTGGAAAGACTGAGTCAGCAAATGCAAAAGTTAAAACAATCTTCGTTGAAATTAAATCAAAGGCTTCAACGTTAAGACTGTAATAGGAATGCCACTGTTAAACCAATATAAGGGAATAGAAAGCGTAAAAACATCTACGAGGCACAGGATCCAGATGATGTGATATAAAACAGGAAATGGGAGTCGATATAGAAGACGAAGGTGATCCATTATTAGAGTCAGACTTCAAAAGAGCCTTGGAAGGCTTGTGACCAAAGAAAATAGATAGGATCAACAATAATCGTTCGGAATTTCTAGATTCATTGGGCAAATGACAACCATGCAAGTATTTAAATTGGTTTATATAATCTCTGATTTTGGAAACATATCATGATATTTGCAGAAAAGTAGGATTCACACTAACCCGAAGATAGCAACCGGCAGAATTATAACGTCCTCGACAAACTTTTAAGTTTTTATTTCTTCTCCATGGATTCTAATTATTAATCATGATTTTTCTTTTGTTTCCTTTTCTGCTTGTCTAATACACAGATTGAATAACATCAGGGATAGGCTATATATAACCCAGTCTCACTCTATTCTCAACCACTGTTTTTCCATCGTGCCCCTTGACTCTTTCCCGTACAAATTGTGAATAGCCTTCCGCTACCTATATATTACCCCTGTCGCCTTCAGAATTTGAAAGAAAGTATTCCAGGCAACATTGTCAAAAGCTCTAAGTCTACAAACGCTAGAAACGTACGTTTGCCTTTTCATAACCTATCTTCTGAGATAAGTCGTAGGGTCAGTATTGCCTCGCGTGTTCCAACATTGCAACGGAATCCAAACTGACCTTCACCGAGGTCGGCTTCTAACAGTTTTTTCAATCGTCTGTAAAGATGTCGTTTTAGTATTTTGCATCCGTGACTTATTAAACTGATAGTGCGGTAACTTTCACATTTGTCAACATCTGCTTTCTTTGGAATTGAAATTATTATATTCTTCTTGAAGTTTGAGGGTGTTTCGCCTGTCTCATACATCTTGCTCACTAGATGGTAGAGTTTTGTCAGGGCAGGCTCTTCCAAGGCTATCACTAGTTTTAAGGGAATGTTGTCTACTCCCAGGGAGCATGTTTCGACCTAGGTCCTTCAGTGCTCAGTCAAATTTTTCACCCAGTATCATAACTCCCATTTAATCTTCATCTACGTCGTTTTCCGTTTCTATAATATTGCCCTCAAGTGCATAGCCCCTGTATAGACCCTCCATATATACCCCTTTCACCTTTCTGCTTCCCCTTCTTTGCCTAGGACTGGTTTCCCATCTGAGCTCTTGATATTCATTCAGGTGGTTCCCTTTTCTTCAAAAGTCTCTTTAATTTTCCTGTAGGCAGTATCTATCTTAGTCCTAGTGATACACGCTTCTACGACCTTATATTTGTGCTCTAGCTATCCCTGCTTAGCCAGTTTGCACTCCCTGTCGATCACATTTTTGAGACGTTTGTATACGTTTTGGCCTGTTTCATTTACTGCATTTTTATATTTTCTCCTTTCACCATGAAATTCAATCAATCAATCTCTTATGAAGAAGAGAAATTTGTTAACATCGAATATAGATTTATGTATCAGGAAGTCGTTTCTGAAAGTATTTGTTTGGAGTGTAGCCATGTATGGAAGTGAAACATGGACGATAACTAGTTTGGACAAGAAGAGAATATAAGCTTTCGAAATGTGGTGCTACAGAAGAATACTGAAGATAAGGTGGATAGAGCACGTAACTAATGAGGAGGTATTGAATAGGATTGGGGAGAAGAGAAGTTTGTGGCACAACTTGACTAGAAGAAGGGATCGGTTGGTAGGACATGTTTTGAGGCATCAAGGGATCACAAATTTAGCATTGGAGGGCAGCGTGGAGGGTAAAAATCGTAGAGGGAGACCGAGAGATGAGTACACTAAGCAGATTCAGGAGGATGTAGGTTGCAGTAGGTACTGGGAGATGAAGCAGCTTGCACAGGATAGTGTAGCATGGAGAGCTGCATCAAACCAGTCTCAGGACTGAAGACAACAACAACAACAACAACAACATGTTACCCATGGCATTCTACTAGCCCTCGTCTTTTTACCTTCTTTATCCTGTGCTGCCTTCACTGTTTCATCTCTCAAGGCCACCCATTGTTATTCTACTGTATTTCTTTCCTCTGTACATGTCAATTTTTCTCTGGTACACTCTCTGAAAGTCTCTACTGCCTCTGGTTCTTTCTGTTTATCAAGGCGCCATCTCCGAAAATTCCTACATTTTGCAGTTCCTTTAGTTTTATTCTATTGTTCATAACCAATAAATTGTGGTCAGATCCCACGTCTGCCCCTGTTCCTAAATGTCTGTCTTACCGTTATAGAAGCTATCTGGAACCTTCAAGTATCTCCAGGCCTCTTCCACGTATGCAGCATTCGTTCATGATTCTGAAACCAAGTGTTAGCTATGATTATTTGTGCTCTGTGCAAAATTCTACCAGACACTTTCCTCATTCATTGCTTACCCCCAGTCCATATTCATCTACTACTTTTCCTCTTCTTCCTTTTCCCACTTTCGAATTCCAGTCCGATATGACTATTAATTTTTCATCTCCCTTAATTATCTGAATAATTTATTTTATCTCATGATACGTTTCTTGCATGTCTGAATCGTCTGCTGAGCTAATTGGCATATAAACTTATACTACTGTGGTAGGCGTGGGCTTCGTATCTACCTTGACTACAATAATGTGTTCACTATGCTGTTCGAAGTAGCATATCCGTATTCCTAGCTTTTATTCATTGTTAAACCTACTCCTGCTGTACCTTTGTGTGATTTTTTATTTGTAACCCTCTGTTCACCTGACCAGAAGTCATGTTCCTCCTGCCACCAAACTTCGCTAATTCCCACCGTATCTAACTTTGGCCTATCCATTTCCCTTTTTAAATTTTCAAACTTAGCTACCCGATTAATAGATCTGCCATTCCACTCTCCGATTTGTAGAACGCGAGTTTTGTTTTTGCTGATAACGACGTCCTCCTAACTAGTCCCCGCCCGGAGATCCGAATAGGGGACTATTTTACAACTGGAATATTTTATCCAAGAGGACGCCATCGTCATTTAACCATAGGGTAAAGATGCATGCCTCGAGAAAAATTACGGCTGTAGTTTCTCCTTGCTCTCAGCTGTTCGTAGTACCAGCACAGCAAGGCCGTTTAGGTTAATGTTACAAAGCAAGACCAGTCAATCATGCAGACTGTTGCCCTTGGAACTACTGAAAAGGCTTCTGCCCTTCTTCAGGAACGACACGTTTGTCTGGCCTCTCAACAGATACCCCTCCAGTGTGTTTGCACCTAAGGTACCGCTATCTCTACTGATGAGGCACATAAGCCTCTCCACCACCGACAAAGTCCATGGTTCATGGGCGGCGGGAACTGCACTGCCACAGATCATCAGTCTAGATCACTTAACAATTCTGAAACATCCATATACATAACTATAGAATATATAAAGAGCTGATACACACCACAAATATCGTGAAATACTGCAGAAAATGGAACTGCAATACAGCCTACAACCTCGCCTAAACTCCACCCAAAGATCATAAAAAACCACAAACATCCGTTTGCACAGGGAATGATCCTAACGTATTGCAAATAGCGTGAAACATAGTACGCCAGTACTCCTAAAATTCGCCTAAAGACTATAAACACGCACCCCATGTATCGAAAATGAAGTCTATATGTCTCTAAAATACGACCCCCTTCACTTTCCAAGAGATGAGCATGTAATCACTTGCGTTTGCCGGCTGGCATGCTGTCAGCCCCTGTACCTGCATGTCTGCTCACTGCCGCTGTCTCTGGAAGACTATTGCCATGTGCCGAGGCCAGCGGATATGAAGCAGTTGAGCGCAGAGTCTCGGGCGGCCACACCTCGAACCAGCATGGTAGATGGCACTCAGACGGCACACACTCGGCACAGAAGTGCCACACCCTGTCCCCACCCAGCTGATAACAGGATACCACTAGTTGACCTTGGGGGGTGCCGTGCTTGAGCCAATTTTAATCCCATGGCCAACAATGATCCGCTTTATTCGTATGTACAACCACAGCTCGTAACGTACCAGTAGATGTGCGCCAACGGCGACCCGCTTTCTTGTTGACGTTTGCTCTGGGACACCTGCATTCTTGAATGCCACTGACCCCTTCAAACACCAACATAGAATGAAGTGCTTCCAGCCTCTCTACCAAAAGCCGTCCAGTGCATTTTGAAGAACGAAATGGGTTATGGTCTCTGGCAAGTAGAAACATGTGCTATGTGCAACAAATGCATTCCATCCCTCCAGGAGGGTTGCATTGGCTGGTTTTAACATCTTCTCAGGGTCATTTAATCTCCATGGGCTCTTGTAATTATTTCTCCATCTAGCAATTTGACAGGTGCAGAGAAGGAATGACCTCTAACTGCCCTACATATCCAAGTTTCTTTCCTGTAAATTATACCTTTTATTGTTTTAACAGTTAGCTCTGTTCCTTCCAGTAGTTCTAGACGAGAGCATCGAATATCAAAGGTATTCAAGATATTGTTTAGCCGTTGGTGTTTTAAGGTCTTCAATCCAGTACACTTATATGCAATGTAACAATCCTGTTTAGGCAGATCCAGGAGAGAATGGAATATTACAAACAGGTCTTTAGCGTGTCCTTTAATGCAGTAAACATGCCCCATTACATCCTTTTCGGCCAGGACTGCAACGTACATCCACTTACCAGTACTATTAACAGAAAATGCAGATATTCGGTATTCCCCAGTGGTAGCCAGATTTCACCACACACACACACACACACACACACACACACACAAACACACACACACACACACACACACACACACACACACACACACACACACAGTCACTCACTCACACTGTGTTTAAAGTAATAAGTAAGTCTTACCTGCACATTTGCAATAACTTACTCTCTTTTCCAATTGCCGACCACTGGCGACAACATCGATGTACTGTGGAGACCTCACGCCCCACGTGTTGAGCAATTCGGCGGTACGTCCACCCGGCCTCCCGCATGCCCACTATACGTCCTCGCTCAAAGTCTGTCAGCTGCACATACGGTTCACGTCCGCGCTGTCGCGGCATGCTACCAGTGTTAAAGACTGCGATGGAGCTCCGTATGCCACTGCAAACTGGCTGACACTGACGGCGGCGGTGCACAAGTGCTGCGCAGCTAGCGCCATTCGACGGCCAACACCGCGGTTCCTGGTGTGTCCGCTGTGCCGTGCGTGTGATCATTGCTTGTACAGCCCTCTCGCAGTGTCCGGAGCAAGTATGGTGGGTCTGACACAATGGTGTCAATGTGTTCTTTTTTCCATTTCCAGGAGTGTAGATTTGAAATGAGCCCAGTTACCCGACCACCCTCTCCCGGTCTCAACTGACTCCCATTAAGTTACATGTGTGCCTCTGCACGTAGTCAGGAGTAGACAGTAAATAACAGTCATTAAGTAAAATTCAAAGAACAGAATTCAGTCACCTTAGCAACCAAGTAATGAAATTAGTAGACACAGTCCTGCGCGAATTTACAATTACCTACTGCTGTAACGTGTGGACATTAACAAACATCGTGAAAACGACATGTAAATAAACCTGCCGCTGTGGCCGAGCGGTTCTTGGCTCTTCAGTCCAGAACCGAGATGCTGCTACGGTCGCAGTTTCGAATCCTGCTTCGGGCCTGGATGTGTGCGATGTACTTGGGTTAGTTAGGTGTAAGTAGTTCTAAGTTCTAGGGGCCTGATGGCCTTAGATGTTAAGTCCCACCGTGCTTAGAGCCATTTGAACCGTTTTCGACAGGTACATAAGTTTTGTACAGATCATTGACTCGTTATCCTTCAGATAAAGTTAAGTAAACGTCGCTAGAAACTTAAAGGACAGTTTTGGGGGTCGGTTACAAAATATCTTAACACCAAACAATGATAATCAAACAACGTCGCCAAGACCAAAATCAAACTCACACACGAGCTACAACAGAAGTAAGAATTGACTCATCTACTTAAATGAACACATAAATCGTGTGTCTAAGAATATCTGACAACACGTGCACACGCAGGTAACATCATTCATAAGGCGCAATAACTGCTACAATGGTCGGGATGGTTCATTCGAAAGAGCACGGCGGCTTTCCTTCTACATCCGGAGCTTGTGCTCCGTCTCCAGTGGCCTCGTTGTCGACGGGACGTTAACCACTCAACTCCACCTATCTTTCCTCTTCCTTCTACTACGGCAGGCGAACTTACACTAAGCAGTCTTCATTATTGTTTCGCTGGCAGTGAATAGTAAGGCCAGCGAATCCCTAGGGCTTGCTAACTCCGTATTTCCAAATGCGAGATTCTCGCAAGCCCTGTAGTTGCACAAATGCGGTAGTACGTAGTCAGACGTCCACAGGTCCTGTGAATACTATCAGAACTACATACAAGTACCTCGGCATTGTGCCGTACAAAGAACAGTGGCCGCTTCCAGCATTCATAAGCCAAGTTCACTCCAACAACCCAGCACAGCTGCTCGGCGCCAGTGATCTCTATACATCCTGGATGTAGAAGTCTGGTATCTGAGTATAGGGCTGGAGCGTCCACCATGTTGTAATTTGGCAAACATATCTCCGTCGGTCTGTACGTGACAAAGAATTGCAGACTGACTTATTATTTTCAACATTATGTAGGTATGTGATGTAATAGGCTGTTGTGGGAGCGGACTCGAGAAGTATTTTCGTCTTCTCGTGACATATCCTACCAGCCATGTTGTAATTTGGCAAGAAACGAGGTATGAGCACCTATGACTGGCACGATCAAATAGCTGAAGTTCAACATCCAGGTAGTATAGAGACCACTGCTGGGCACACACCCAGCCACTCCTCGAACCAACCCGTGAACACCGTCTCTCCAAGCTGCTCACGCAGGCCCATCCAACCTCCGTTTTCGCCACCGGAGCGACATCCAGCGTTCAGCTCGCTTTCAGAGACGCTTGCTGCTGTGATTATATTGATGCAGATGATTAAATGATCGATACACCTGCCGCATGCCACAATCGGATCGTACTATCTGTTCCTTAAACAAATTCATTCACTATCTATGTTCATTTCAAATACTCTAACGGAAAAAAATCGGAACGCCAAGAATGAGTTGTGCGACATAAACGAAGGATGATAAGCAGGTTTCTGCATTTTAAAGATGATGTCTACTCGAATTTTGTGCCAGTCACATGAGGATCCAAATAAAGTTTGCTTCAAATAGACGTTATAACGGTCGTCAGTCTTAGATACCTTTGATACTAGACTTAGTGAGTTGAAGTTAGCCAAGAATGCCTTCAAGTCGACAAAGACGCCGTTGTCAATACGTCACTGAGATTGAACAAGGTCGTTCAATAGGGCTACGAGAAGATAGATGCTCCTTCTGCAGTATTGTAGAAAGACGTAGCTAGAATGTAGCGAGTGTACATACCTGCTGCAAGGGGTGGTCAGAAGGATACACGGTCACAGGAAGATCGGGCTCCAGATGGCCACATAGCACTACAGCGAGGGAGGACCATCGTGTTCGGCCTATGGCTCTGACACATCGCACTGCATCTGCAGTAGCAATTCCTTTTCTTTTCTTTTTTTGGAGTCACCAGTCTTCTGATTGATTTGATGTGATCACTAACGAATGCCTCTCCCGTGTCACCCTCTTCATCTCAGAGTAGCACTTGTAACCTACGTCCTCAGGCATTTGCTGGACATATTCGAATCTCTGTTTTCCACTACAGTTTTTGCCCTCTACAGTTCCCTCTAGTACAATGGAAGTCATCCTCTGATGTCTTAAGAGATGTCCTATCATCCTATGCCTCCTCCTTGTCAGTGTTTCCCACATATTCCTTTCCTCTCTTATTCTGTGCAGAACCTCCTCATTCATTACCCAATCAGGCCATCTGATTTTCAACATTCGTGTGTAGCAACAGACCTCAAATCTTTCGATTCTCTTGCGTGCATGTTTCACTACCATACAATGCCGTGCTCCAAACGTACATTCTCAGAAATGTCCTCCTCAAATTAAGGCCTATATTTGACACTAATAGGCTTCTCTTGTCTAGGAAGTCCCTTTTTGCCAGTGATAGTCTGCTTTTCATGTCCTCCTTGGTCCGTCCGTCATTGGTTGTTTTGCTGCCTAGGTAGCAGAATTCTTTAACTTCATCTATCTCGTTACCATCAATCTTAAGTTTCTCGCTGTTCCTATTTCTACGACATCTCATTCCTTTCGTCTTTCTTAGATTTACTCTGTGTTCATTAAACTCTTCATTCCATTCAGCTGATCATGTAATTATTCTTCACATTCACTGAGAATAGCAATGTCTTTAGCGAATCGTATCATTGATACCTGTCACAGTGAAATTTAATTCCACTCCCGAACAATTACTTTATTTCCATCATTGCTTCTTCGATGTACAGATTGAACGTTAGAGGCTAAAGGCTGCATCCTATCCTTACACCCTTTATAATCTGAGCACTTCATTCTTGGTGGTCCACTCTTGTTATTCCCTCTTCGATCTTCTACATATTGTACACGGTGTTTCAAAAAGAATATATGTATTAGAAAGTATTATTATGTCCAAACTATCGATCGCTGCGCCTCGGTTTACTATTCCAGAAACTAATATATAGTCTAGTTTATATTAATAGCCGCTAGATGCCAGTTGTCTACTGTTTTGCTTGGTAACCATCATATGTTTAAAAAGGCTACTCCGCAACATAAATTTTGTGTTCTAGAGTTTGCGAAGTGCAATTCCGTGGTTACAATGCAAACACGTTTCAGGTTGAGGTACCAAATTGAGCCTCCTAATGGGTGGAACATTCTCAGATGGTATCGACAGTTTCTAGATACAGGATATGCGTGTAAAGGAAAGAGACCTGGCCACCCTCGTGCTCCTGAAGAAAATGCTGCACGAATTCAAACTGCTTTCCAACGTAGTCCAAAATCAACTCGTCGTGGACTTCGGGAGTTACAACAGCCTAGCACCAGAATGTGGCGTGTTTTGAAACGTCGGTTGGTTATGGAGTCGTACAAATTACCTCTGCTACAAGCTCTGCGTCCTGATGACAAAGGCCAACGTGTGTCATTTTGTAGTGAGATTCTTGATGCTATTAACAATGATAAAACTTTCACATAACGCATCGTGTTCAGTGATGAAGCGACTTTCCATGTTAGTGGTCAGATAAACAAACATAAAGTTCGAATTCGGGGTCTACAGAGCTCACATTCTGCCGTTGGAAATATACGAGTTTCGCCCAAAGTCAGTGTGTTTTTGTGCGGTATTCCGGTCATCTATTTACCTCCCATTTTTCTTTGATGGAAACACGGTTAACGGTCTGCAGTATTTCGTTATGTTACAGAGCTGGTTGTTTCTGAGGCTGCACGAAGACAACTTCATATTTCAACAAGACGGGGCACCCCCTCACTGGAATCGCTAAGTGCGTGAATATCTGAATGAAACTCTACCGAACCGTTGGACTGGTCGTCAAGGAGCTGGCGACTTAGCACGTTTCAGCTGTGCTCAACAGTCAGCTGATTTGACACTCTCTGACTTCCTCCTGTGTAGTTTCGTTAAAGACAACGTTTTATGTACCACCACTCCCACAGAACCTGTAAGTGTTGAAGAACCGGATCCGTACTACCATAACATCAGTGACGAAGGACATGCTTGCCCGAGCATGGGAGGAATTTGAGTATCGATGTGATATGGTTCGTGTTGCTGATGGAGGACATATTGAACATCTGTAATCTGAACGTGAAAGGTTCGTAAATACGTGTGTAAAGTTTCATAGTCGTATGTCTCAAAGTTTAATAAATACATACATTCGAAATAAGTATAATCTTTTTGAAACACCCTGTACATTAATCAACTATCCCTATAGCTTACATCATTTTTTTCAGAATTCGAACATGTAGCACTATTTGACATTGTTGAACGCTTTTTCCAGGTCGACAAATCCTATAACGTGCCTTGATTTTTCGTTAGGTCTTGCTTCTATTATCAACCACGTCAGAATTGCCTCACTGGTGCATTTTCCTTTCGTAAAGCCAATCTGACAGTCATACAACACATCCTCAATTTTCTTTTCCATTCTCCTGTATATTAGTATTATTCTTATCAGAGTTTTGGATTCATGAGCTGTTAAGCTGATTGTACGGTAGTTCTCGCCCCTGTCCGGAATATGAGCAGCTATCGGCACCACTGTGATACAACAAACTGTTACTCTTACTTCAAGGACAGCTCTAACCTAGAGGCCCTGTATCTGGCATTCCAGTGATTCCAAACCACCACTGTTTATGACTGTAGTGATGTTAAGCGAGAGCTCAGTGGAAGGCAGAGTGGAAGACTGTTGAGCTATACTGACGGGCGAAATGCAACAGGGATGCAACTTAGTCCCACAAACTGACATCCCACATGTGTACAAGGTAATGCATGCACGTTTGAATTCTAGCATTCAACATTCTGGCGGTGACACCTGTTGCTAATTTACCAGCATTTCACATTTGCGATAGCTTATCTCATGCTTAAATTAATCTCTGATCTTGCAATTTTAACCACTTAAATATGTTACCTCCACAAGCGTATTCCCTAAATTTCGATGCTCTCCATTAATTACCTTTTGGTGCTGCGGCTTTTTCTCTGGTAGTGTATTATCATTAGGCTCCTAGTGAAGTAAAGATTTACGTCAGTCGAAAAGCTAGCTTCGTACCAGGGTGAAACAGGTCTCCATCTGGCAGTGCAACAGTATCTGTAGGATCAGAGCTGTCCGGCTCACTCATTTTCACCGCCGGCGATTGCTCCGTCCAGCTCCTGGTACTTGCTTCTGGGTAGTGGCTCGCTGTTCAACATGCAATACATTTTCCGAAATAATTAATAACCGGATTTTCTGTCACTTACAGCCCTTACTCCATTACTCACCAGAGCATTTTCTTTGTAGTGTAGTTATGCGTTTTTTCTATTTTTTTTATCGAGAAGATGGTAGACACTGATTGATGACGCCGTGGTGAACGTTTACAGTATTTCTTTTCAGTGGTCTGATCTGAGAGACTTTTGAAACCACTGTACTGCTGCTGGGCTGCCTAGTCGTATAGTCGTATCGAGTGAAAATTTCAACCCTGTCTCGCCGGCTATAGTAAGGCTGCCGACCCTTATTTAGACTGATCCTGTGTGGGTGAAAGTGCTGTGAATTAATCAGTGTCCGCAAAAGATGTTTCAGAGGAAGCCTACGGAGCAACGCGCCGCGCGAATTTGTTTCGCGCTCCGCGAATTCTGGTCGCTGAGGCGTCTAGATGTAGGCCTAAGGAACCGAAGCTTTGTTGACCAGTATGCGAGACCCTACCAGGCAATTCTGAACAAGGGAAACGTATACCACAGAGTACATATCTGAATTTGCAGATTACAGTAACTGACTTCAACTTCCTCCGAAGCTCATTTTCAGGCACATGTCCTAATAAAACTCCGTGTGACTTTGCTAACACTAATGCTCTTGTTACCGGAACTATAAATGTGTAGATCATAACATACTGTAACCACTGAGGTTAATATCAGAGCTAATCTTCGTTTTGTCTCCCAAATGCAGAGTGCAATTTGTGTGGGTATACTTGACATCAGATTGGAAAAAAATTAAAAATGGCCGTCAACAGTGGAAAATCTGGATAACCCTAAAATGTAAAAGCTTAGAGATAAGTGTTGTCATCTCGTGCTTGGCACGGAAACAATCAAAATTAACGTTGGTCTAACTCTTTAGTTATATTCAGGGGTGATACAAATGTCAATTTTGACGGTTACCACACCCAGCAACAGATTGCAACACTTATCTCCAATTTTTTGCATTTGAAGGTCAATTCGTTTTCCGCATATGTTTGAAATAGACATTGAAGATGACACGATATTAAGTAATCACTCGTTTAACTGCTAGCGACGTAAATATCCGTGCACAATCATTGTGTATACAGTGCTAACGACGTACAAAAAGATGACAAAAGTCGTGGTATACCTACTAATATCGTGTCTGGCCTCATTTTGCCCGAAGTAGTGCAGAAAATCGATGTGGCATGGACTCAACGAGTAGCTGAAAGTCCCGTGCAGAAATGGTGAGCCATGCTGCCTCTATAGCCGTCCACAGTTGCGGAAGTGTAGTTGATGAAGCATGTTGTACAGAAAATGAGCTCCCCATTATGTCTCACTAACGTCACGATTCATGTCTGGCGATCTGGGTGGATAAATCATGAGCACTAATTCTCCTGAATGTTCTTCAAAGCAATCGCGAATAATTGTATCCCGGTGACATGTCTCATTGTAATCCAAAGGAAGTCCTTCATTGTTTCGTACGTGAAGTCCTGGAGCGGTTGAAAATACTCTCCATGTAGCTGAACGCAACTATTTCCAGTCAATGATCGGCTCCCTTGGACCACACGACCCAGTCCATTGCATGTAAGCACAGTCCACACCATTATGAAGCGACCAGCAGTTTACGCAGCCCGTTATTCACAACTTGTATCCATAGCGGAGTCAGCACCATACTGAAACACTACCATCAGTTCTTAGTAACTGAAACCGGGCCTCATCTGACCAGGCCACGGTTTTCCAGTTGTGTAGGGTCCCATCGATATGGTCACGGACCCAGGAGGGGCGCTGCAGACAAAGTCGTGCTGTTAGCAAAGACACTCGCTTCTGTCGTCTGCTGCTACAGACCATTAACTCCAAATATCACCGCGCTGTACTAACGGATACGTTCCTCGTACGTCTCACTTTGATTTCTGCGGTTATTTCATGTAATATTGTTTGTCTGTTAGCACTGACAGCTCTCGCAAAGACCGCTGCTCTAGGTGGTTAAGTGAAGGACGTCAGCCACTGCCTGAAATGTGGTATTCTCGACACGCTCTTGGCACAGTGAACCTCGGACAATTGATTCCCTAACGTTTTCCGTAATGGAATGTCCTGTCGTTTAGCTCTCACTACCATTCCCCGTTCAGAGTGTGTAAATTCCCACCGTGCGCCCATAAAGGCATCGGAAACCTTTTCACATGAATCACCTCAGTACAGATAGTTCCGCCAATGCACTGACCTTTTATACGCTGCATACGCGATATACCGCAATATGTATGTGAGCATATCGCTATCCCATGGTTTTCGTCACCTCAGGTGCATGCATGCCACTGGATCTGAGCGTTCCGGGAGTGCTAAAGTCGTATATATCTGTTTACTTGTTTTCTTAGGAAATAGTAACGACGTGGTAACACGACGACACTTGTAGCACTCCAAATGGCTCGTAGTGTTCCTCGATGTGACTCAGACGGCAGAAGCGGCAGTTTGCCGGCCTCGTGGCTTCACCTATATTGTTTCATTGGGTTTGAAAATGTGTAAGAGTGTGGTGCCTGAGGTACAAATGGAACATATTGTTGTGGAAAGTGTCCGTGATAATGAGCTTTCTGCTTCTTCGTTTGAAACTGAGGTCACTGTGTATATTGAAGCTCGTCAGTCGACATCTCAGGTGTCGAAAAGCCGTTTTGCTAGCAGTCAAATTTTGCCTTCCATAAGTATGACTGATAGCGATGATGAAGACCAAGTACCACAGTGAAGAAAGGCAAATTCAATGACATTTTCAGAGGTACAGGAAGGATGTGAATCTCATGGTTTAGAATCTTGATGCAGCACTATCAGGTGCGACTCTAACCTGAGAGCCTTTAAGTTTTCCAGGCACTGTTCACAGATTGGAATCAGCCTCGATTATTGAGATACGATTAATAGATATTAGTCTGTTCAGATTACCACTTTTCAGGAGAAAAGGTGTTAGAAGCACTCTTAGTGGTAAGATCATATGGGACCTACCTGCTGAGGTCGTCGGTATTTAGGCTTACATACTACTACTTAATCTAACTTCAACTAACTTACGCTAAGGACAACACACACACCCATGCGCGAGGGATGACACGAATCTCCGAATGGGAGAACCGCGGGAACATGGCAAGGCCCCCTAGACAACGCGTTGGCTGTCAGAAGCAGGACAATGATACAGGTACAACAGAAATATAAAGTTTCCGCTAGTAACTCTTCTCGTGGTGAGAACTAACTCACATACATTCCTTCACGTTACCTTCCATTCAGAAAGCTGTTGCACCCAGCGACTGTTACACAGACTTGTAAATTATAGATTGCAGTGATTAGTGGTCCTTTTTAAATTTTATTGTGCTGATCTAGATTTCGGCTAGAAGCTAGCCATTCTCCATGCTAATTAGTACATAGTTATATGATGCCATAAAAATTACAAGTATTCGTTTCACTCATACAGTTTGAATATTACATACCACTATTATTTTCGCTCAATGCATGTAATGCCTGTTGGTCAGGCTTCATCCACAGTTCATTGAATACTACTGTTTACATAAGGCAGGCTATATGGGGAACGCATCGGCTGGTTATATGACGCCATCTACGTGAACTACGTATATAAACTTGAAGGGAAGTAAACCAATTCAAATTTGCATGATAATTAGATGGCGCCATGTATCCAACCGATGTGATCTCCATACGGCCTGCCTTCTGCAAACAGTAGTATTTAATGCATTGTGGATGAATCCTCACCAACAGGCAGGCATTGAGCGAAAATAATAGTGATATGTAATATACAAACCATATGAGTTAAACCAATACTTGTAATTATAACTATTTACATCTTGTATTCTTAGCAATAAGAATGGCTAGCTTCTAGCATAAATCTAGACCTGCGTAATAAAATTTAAAAAGGACGACCGATCGCTACAATCTATAATTTGCAATTGACATAAATTTTGCTGAATGTTGGTCAAATGATTTCCTGTTTGGACTCCTGTTTTTGGCGAAGTAATGCCACTTGACAGATACAATATTTATTGTTAGTCCAATCCTGCAGCTTTTCAGTAATAACACTCCTGCTCAGTACCATAACCTGTAGTAAACAAGGTTTGGAACACATTGTATAATGGCTAATTCGCTTCTGTAGGTCGTACGCTGCGATTTTATTACACTGTCCAATCACATTAACGTGACACCTGTCAAAAGCCTCAACAATCAAGTTTTGCAGTGCAGGGGGCTGTGAAACGTGCAGGAAGAGATTCTGAGTGGTTCTGGAAGGTACCAGGGCGGACGTGGACCATGTCAACTCTTACTGTCGTGACAAGACTGCGCTAGGTTTCTCGGTTGGGGATCTATGGGGCGTACAGCCCGATCCAGGTAGTTCATAGACTGCAGATTGCGTTTAAATCCGAGGAGTTTCGTGACCAGGGGAGTACGGCGAAATCATCCTGCTGCTCTTCGAACCACGCCCGTAAATTTCGAGATGTGCAACACGTTACACTGTCCTGCTGGTAGATATTATCCCGCCGAGAAAAATAGAAACATAATCTAATGGCACGAAAACATTCCCTCCTCCGGCCTCCACCCTTCCAAGGATTCATGCACGGTGTTTGCTTTCAGACATTCCAGCTGGAGCGTAAAACGTAATTCGTCTGAAAAACCCACGTGTCGCCATTCAGTGGACGTCCAGGTGAGCTGCTGGCGTGCTGGTTCCAGCCTTCATCCCCGATGAACAGCAATCAGAATGGATGCATTTACATACCGCCTGCTGCGGAACTCCATACACATCATCGTTAGCTGAACGGTCACTAACTGAACGGTCAGTAGACTCTTGGTTCATCCAAGCGCTCAGTAGCTCAATAGTTGCTCGTCTACTCGTCGATACACACCTCCGCAGCCGTCTATCACTAATGTTGTCTACGGCCCGTGGCACACTACTGTTGACTTGACGCCGGTTTTCTATAGCACCTTTGAAAGGGTCCTGTAGTCCTCTTTCGTTATCATTTTATTTACTTTCCAAGGATACAGAGCTCTCTGGCATGTGTGAGTGAATGAATGTGGGTGTGTTTCTTTTTCCTATACAGTGGTATAGTCTGCTACAGAGAATCAGCGGTAGTCGTACAGAATGGACAACCCCTGTAATTGTCAGCTAGGCAAAGAGGTGTGCCCCTCTTGTGTGAAAGTTACCGGTGTTAGGTTTGTGGAGGAAGCCTCATCTCTGGGATGTCCTGGCCACGGGGTCGCGTGGGAGACGTTGGAGTGTGTGAGACGGGCAGTCTGCTGCCAGCTCGCCGAGGGTCTGCAGCCGAGGTCGCTTCGAAGAAGGGTGAGTTGACTTCACTACTTCGCGCGTTGTCTCATAGCAAGAGGGGAGCTTTTAGTGTTTGGTCTCGCGTTTCATCTTATAAAGATTGATTTGCATGGTTGCAGCAAGAACTGCAAGGCTTTTCCAGACTTTCGGTTTGATTCCTAATGCAGACACGACTTTGATCAATAAGAAGAACGTAGCACAATGGTGTTTTATGTGTTGAAGCACCCTAGGTTCAGTAGGAATTATTGTGTGCCTGCAACTGCGTGTGTGTGCATTCCAATCTCTACCGAATCTTGGTAATTTTGGCTTCTCTGTGAATTTTCTTTGTCTCATTTCTTTATGTCCGGTGGAAGCCATCCACATGGGTTAATATTAGAATTTCTGGCCCTCTGCCATAATCATTTGTCTATTCAAATCTGTACTCCGTAAAATGTTAATTGTTCGCGACTGCGTTGTTTGATGTTACTAAAATTTGGCCACGGTACGTAGAAGCTGTGTCTCCACTAACCACGTGGGCACTTGAATCTCTTGTGAAATGCATAGCGTTTCACAAGCAATTGTACTTAGTTAACAGGCAACAGCAGTTCTATAGATGCGTCACATCAATGTTTTAAGGAATAAATAATTTTGCCTCCAATCTTATCTGGTGCAACAATGCCACGTCTCCCTTGCCTACGCCATTTACCTTGTAGTTTTCCTTGTTAGCCCATCCACGGCGTTTCCTTGCGCACAGGTCTAATAATTAGTGTCCCTTTTTATTTTAAACAAAGCCTTTGGAATAGACCTTGTTTTCAGGAATGTTGCTGCAAGCTGCACTTATGCACAGTGTTCACGCACTCTTCACTTTATTCAATATGTGATTCACGTCAAAATGCCTAGATCATATTAATAATTAAATCTCATTATTTATCAGTTAGTTTACAATTATTGTTCTTTTGTGAGCTTTTCGAATAAATTCATTAATTTTCCGACTCAGCGCAACCTCTTATTTGTCGTGTAGTTGTAGTTGGTGGCGACCCAATCTTTTACGTTGATTTCAATGTCAGATGACATTTTCTCACTCAAATTGCGCGTGGCTCTTTTAGCCATCAGGATATATTCAAAGAGCGCTTCACTCTTCTTACACATAAAGACTTTTCACTCACGCTACTTACACCTCGTTCCTAAGCACGGTATACTTCGACCAGTTCGGCCCGCTAAAAGTTTGCAGACTGAGACGTTTCAGAATGCTTACCTCCTTGGCCCGAAAGGCAATGATCATATCGGTCTGGACGTTCGATAAATCACTGCGTCCCGCATTACGACAAAGACTGTATTGTTTTCCGCGTCGCCGTCATTCTAAATAAAGCACAATATGCTTAACGCAGCTGTTCGTCCTTGCACTGGACTTACGGAGGATTTCCTTTCCTTTAGCTGGTTTCTTGCTGCGCTGTATTTTTATTTTCACCAGTTTTGAACAATATTGTGGTTCCGTTTCCACAAGGTAACTCATTTAAATGTGTTACGGCCAGGAAACAATAAAATCGTTTTCAGTCATGCGTTGCAATTCAAATTTATTATGCAAGCACCCTCATTCCTTCACCGCAGTGTTAAGTTTATGTCTGCATCATGTAATGTTTGGAATTCTGTTTAGCTGCATCATGCATCGTGTAAGTAGGAACTACAACTCACATCACATACTGTGTCGTCACGCATTGTAGCACTGTCACTGTGCAGTGCAGAATTTTGAATGATATTTATCTAGTATACAGTTATACGCCTTAATTTTTTTTTTTTGTAAACGGTAATTTTGGTAGAGGTATGCTGCTTCATATTGATTTAGCGACTCTTTTATCAGATAACGTTTACGTAATCACACCAATTGTGTTGTTCAGGTTGGCATCACAACACAGACACAGATTAAACAAAAATGATTCAAATGGTTCTGAGCACTATGGGTCTTAACATCTGAGGTCATCAGTCCCCTAGAACTTAGAACGACTTAAACCTAACTGACCTAAAGACCTCACACACATCCATGCACGAGGCAGGATTCGAAACCGCGATCGTAGCGGTCGCGCGGTTCCAGACTGTGGTGCCTAGAACCACTCGGTCACTCAAGCCCGCCAGATTGAACATTAAGAATACAAATCAGTCCGGCTCCGTTTACAAGAACACTAAGAAACGACAGACATAAAACCTACGATGGTTACAGAATGGCAACCATAAGTCATGGAATACTAATATCAGCATAGTAAATTAATAACACCAACCTTAACTCTAGAGAACCTGACGAAATCGAAATAACTAAACAAATTAGGAGACTTAAAAGCAATAAAGCATCCGGAGAGGCCGGTATAATCACAGAATTACTAAAATCAGCTGGCTCTAAGACTACAAAAGAGATCACTCAACTAATAGGAAATATCTGGAAAACTGAGAAAATACCTGAGGGCTGGAAAACTGCCCTAATTCATCCATTGCTTGAAAAAGGGGGTAGGACCGATGTCAATAATTACCGAGGAATCTCTCTCCTCCCAGTGACATACAAAATTTTCTCGCAGTGTTTACTTCATCTAGCCCAAGAACAGCTAGAACCTAAAACTGGTGAATACCGTACAGGCTTTAGACCAAACAGATCCTGTCCGGAACAAATTCTTGCTTTAAAAGTAATCCTCAGAAGCCAAAGGACTTCTAGTAACAATACTGTACGCACATTTGTTGATGTTTAAGAAGGCTTATGACTGAGTTGATCGTGACTCTCTTGTTCCAAATTTCACTAGAACAAGGGCTAGATAATAAGACTCTAACACTGATTAAGGAAACGTTAACCGACACTGGATCTAAAGTTAAATTCATGGGAGAGATTTCTGACCCATTTGAAATAAATACTGGAGTCAGATAGGCAGATGGACTCTTTCCAACGTCCCGGCGGAGGTTCGAGTCCTCCCTCGGGCATGGTTGTGTGTGTTTGTGCTTAGGATAAGTTAGGTTAAGTAGTGTGTAAGCTTGGGGACTGATGACCTTAGCAGTTAAGTCCCATAAGATTTCACACACATTTGAACATTTGAACTCTCTCCATTAGTGTTTAACTGTGTTTTGGAAAAGGTAATTACAGAATGGCGACAACAAAAGTCGATTCAAAATACAGGCCATTCAATCAAGTTAGGTAGAAGTGATATTAGAGTAGATGGCCTCGAAATTGCAGATCATGTGACAATTTTAACTAGGGATGTTATCACAGCTCAAAAACAAATGGGTATTAGAATGAAATTTTCACTCTACAGCGGAGTGTGGGCTGATATGAAACTTCCTGGCAGATTAAAACTGTGTGCCGGACCGAGACTTGAACTGGGGATCTTTGCCTTTCGCGGGCAAGTGCTCTACCAACTGAGAGACACAAGGACGACACACGCCCCGTCCTCACAGCCTTAATTCCGCCAGTACCTCGTCTCCTACCTTACAAATTTCCCACAAGCTCTCCTACGAAGGCCGGCCAGAGTGTCCGAGCGGTTCTAGGCGCTACAATCTGGAACCGCGCGACCGCTACGGTCGCAGGTTCGAATCCTGTTTCGGGCATGGATGTGTGTGACGTCCTTAGGTTAGTTAGGTTTAAGTAGTTCTAAGTTCTAGGGGACTGATGACCTCAGCAGTCCCATTGTGCTCAGAGCCATTTGAACCATTTTTTTCTACTGAAAACCTTGCAGGAGACGAGGTACTGGCGGAATTAAGGCTGTGAGGACGGGGCGTGGGCCGTGCTTGGGTAGCTCAGTTGGTAGAGCACTTTCCCGCGAAAGGTAAAGGTCCCGAGTCCGAGTCTCGGTGCGGCATACAGTATTAATCTGCCAGGAAGTTTCAAATTTATATTCGTAAAGAATCCTCAAACCTGCTGGGCTCATACGTGAATAACAATTAAATAAAATATCACCTGCACCAAAAAGTCGGTCCGTCACTACGAGACAGTGTTAGAAGGCCGCAATACATGATGTAAACTTCTGAGATTCAAGTATCAGATTTCTGCTGGAAATACACTGATCTAACAAACTCACGTGATAGCGATATGCACATATACAGACTGTAGTCGTATCGCGTGCACAAGGTATGGAAGGCCAGAGCACTGGAGGATCTCTCGTGTGAAAAGGTGTCCAACTTGATTGTGGCCTCACGATGAGAATTAACAGATTTTGAATGTGAAATGGTAGTAGGAGCTGGACGCATAGCACATCCCGTTTTGCAAATAGTTAGTGATTTCAGTATCCCAGAATTCACATTATCAAGAGTGTACGAGAATATGAAATTCCAGGCACTCCCTCTCACCACAGACAACGCAGTCCCCAACAATTAGCGTCCGAAAGCAACGGTATTAGAGTTGTCAGTGCTAACACACAAGCAAGACTGTTGTGTAAATACTTCCACACAGTCAGCACGTACACAACGTTCCTACTAGAGCGCGCCCCGCTAAGCACAACAGCGCAGGCGCAGCGCTCGTCCGCCTCCGCACTACGAGATGGCGCTGCCATAGAGACGGACCAACTTCTGCTTCCACGTATTAATATGTAAGACAGCCATTGACATTGCTGCTTACATAGCACCTTTTCACACTCGCGCAGTGATACATGAACACGCGAGGTATTGTAACGAGTGTACAGACCTCCAATTAGTCTGCATTTGTCTGCACCAGTCTGTACAAGTTTGCATTGGAATGTACCAGTCTGTAGAGTTCTACATTTGTCTGTACCAGTCTATAGTCAAGTTTCAGTCTGCGCCTGATAAGATTCCCATATTCCTGTACATAGCCATGAAGTTGACATGAACATTACAGTGCATACCGTAAAGACCTATGAGCACGGGTTGATCTTTCCTACTCTGAAACACAACTTTTCTACTGAAAAAGTGCTAATAGTTCTTAACGTATGCCTTTTAGAGCCCATGTTTACTAGAGAAATTTTTATTGTTTTGGCCCATACTATCTACAAGCAACATACGAAATCCAAAGAGCATCCAGCAGAAGAATTACAGTGTAAGAGGTATCAGAACGATTTTCTTTATTACCTTCCATTTGGTTTTTTCCAGACTGGGGTGCCTTAGCTCAAGCTGATGCATATGCTATTGGGCATTATCCCTGAAGGTCTGTAAAATCTAGAAGAAATCACCATGCTTAGGCAGAAGTAATGGCTGCCCAGATTTTCGCCTCTGGTCACACAGTTAACAAACAGGTCGCCTTTCCAGCCAACGGCTTCACATCCTACATGTTCTCTTTTGTTCGTTTGGGTACCCGGAATCGTAAATAATTGATCAAGGCATTGATCGGCATAAGCGGAAAGTTCAGACGTCTATAGCGTGTCTTCAGTTTGTTCAGTTGGAAGAGAAACGAAATGAACTCAGTATATGGTATTGTTGGCGTTGAGTCCCCTTCTACGGCGCTTTATTTGACGCCACTTCGCGACTTGCGCGTCGATGTTCATCAAATGATGATGAGGACAACATCCACACCTAGTACTTAGCGCCGGCCGCGGTGGTCTAGCGGTTCTAGGCGCGCAGTCCGGAACCATGAGACTGTTACGGTCGCAGGTTCGAATCCTGCCTCGGGCATGGCTGTGTGTGATGTCCTTAGGCTAGTTATGTTTAAGTAGTTCTAATTTCTAGGGGACTGATGACCACAGCAGTTGAGTCCCATAATGCTCAGAGCCATTTGAACCATTTGAACCAGTACTTAGCGGATGAAATATCCAATCCGGCCACGAATCGAGCCCCGAGCTTTGTGAGAACAATTACCATAGACAGTCACCAAATAACCTCACGGCTATGACTTGTTGACAGAAAGAGAACTATCCCTAATATAAATTATTTTGCTTTCCAGTTACCGCAATTCAGGGGGTTGCAAAATATAGCGATCAGATCGAGGTCGGAATATGTATCAGATGCTCGCAGTGCCCAAGGTGAAAATGGATCAGATCGTAATCACGCTGTTTCCTTTCACTAAAGTCTAATTACGAGTTAAATATTGGAAGACGACAGTCGCATTGAGAGGCTAAAAGTGGATGGATGTTCAAGTATCTTCTTTCTGGGCAGTTATCGAAGACACTTTGAAAGCATAACTTTATTTACGAAATGAAACCCAACTGTAATGTTTGTTGACGAACATCGACATGCGGCGGCGAGGTTATTTCCGTCCCTTTACGACGGACCTGCGCCTACCTGTGAACATTGTCTCAGCAGATCATCAGTAGGGAAGCCGAGGGAAACCTACTGTACTTCGACGTGAACCAGGCAGCAATTTAAATCACTAATCTACGTTTCGGGAGAAAGTTTTCACAGAACTGAAAGGTTGGAAATTTTGCCCTCAATTAATACATTCTGGGACTTAAGTGAACAAGTATCACTGCCAAGCCCGTGCTAGTCTTATCACAGTCACTCACAATTCCTTTCACTCACGTTAGCAACTTTATGGTGTTGTATTTCCCGAAAACGTAATAGCTACAAAAAAATACAGACTGTTTTTGATTGATAATGCTCGCCAAATATTAAGTCTGTCGGTACCAAATGGAGTCACAGTTTTTAGGCACCGACCTGCTCAATACGCCACGCAGAATATATGTCTTTTCTGATCACAAAATTCACTTAAAAATTCCGAAATTTCTACACGCCCATTATGGCGTCACTTTACCACACATTTGATGT
The DNA here is from genome assembly GCF_023897955.1 of Schistocerca gregaria. Taxonomy (NCBI): domain Eukaryota; kingdom Metazoa; phylum Arthropoda; class Insecta; order Orthoptera; family Acrididae; genus Schistocerca; species Schistocerca gregaria. The sequence goes on from NC_064927.1 coordinate 485,907,589, forward strand.
ATGAAACACTGCTAGATCCATCTACTTATGATTTCCATCGGAACTACTGCTACACACGTCCGAACTGTTTCAGTGCTTGGCTCTGGAATAGATCTTCTCTACCAGAAGAGAAAGGCGGGCCAAGATATTGCTTTACCATTGGTCAGTTTACTCAACAGCCAATAGCAAAACAACATTCTCCCGCGTCAGTCCGCGCTTTTCATCAATAACCAATCGCAAATCAGTGAACCTAACGACTGCACTTTTTACCAAGGTAATTATCTAATATGCTGAAGTTTTGCATAAAGTTATTTACTATTGTTATTTATGCCTGAATTAACTTTCCCTTCACCATCAACGTACTTTACAAATCTTTTCTACAAAAATCCCATTTGTTCATATTCATACTTCTTCGAAATGTTCCCACACTAAATCTACCTACATACTCTTTAAACAATTATCTTCATATTAATCTTAAACCACACTCATTGCATCCTTCATATTGCTAAAACACAGTTATAACATTTTACATGCACAAAAAGACATAAAACCACTTTATGAAAATACTTTATGAAAAACATCCTATTTCTTTAGTGCACTCTAGTGGTCACAATCGAAAGTAAAATCACAGTCCCCCTTTCCAATATTGTCCTCTATCGGCTGATACATGAACTACGTGCGCGTCCAGTCTCCCGTCACCATCTGTCACTCTCCAGCTCTGAGACACATCTCCCACTTAACCGCCTCCAAGGCAGGATCGATATACTGCGCTACGCCCCACGCTCAACTACATGTAACAGAAATATCTCTCCTGTCACGAAGTCGGTCATGTGCCTACGTGACGAACTCCAGAGCCGGCAGCGTTAAGACCTGGGATGGTAGTGGACTGGTGCTGTCGGCATGTGATGGCTGAAGCGGTGGTGGTGGTGCAGACAACGATGAAGAGGGCCGTGTCTGTCGGCGTGGAGCGCTCAAACGAATCTGCTGGTACTGCTAATTGGTAGGGCTGAGACTGAACCACTGACACGGCCGGACGGATCTGATGGTACTGCCGACTTGAGACGTTTAGGGCGTAACTGACTTCGCAGATTCTAGTGGTGGCCTAAACAGTGAGGAATGAGTCAATATCAGCGAGGCGATGCAGGGGTTCGCGATCTGGCGTAGCAAGACAGTGCGCTGCCGACAACGCTCTCTGCCGCTACAGGCAAGTTGTCTCTCAGCGAGTTCGGCGTCGCCAGACTCTGTGGAGGCGACGTGTAACTCTGTGGTGTACAGCCCAGGCTATACAAGGAAAATTTTAGTCGACCACAGAATTATTTCACTTGCGAGTGAGAGCGGATCGGTCGACTTATAGTGAATTTTTATCGTGCTTTCTAAAGATCACGCGCTGGACCATTGAGAGTATATGCACAGCTGTTCTGATAGCATTCACTGTGTGGTGAGTTCTCCTTAATTCACGAAAATATGCAAATATTTTAATATGTTATTCTACAAATAGGCGTACTCGGGGCGGAACGGGATACTTAATGTTTAACAATTTCTATAAAATAAGGAAAAACAAGAAAACAGTTCTTAAAGCGATACAAAAACACCTTGTAGTGTTACCTAATGTACCTTACTTTAAAATCACTTAAAACAATACATTTTGCATTTTTTGCAATTTTTCAAAGAAAGTCTTGCATCTTTCCCGTTCCGCCCCACCCACGGGACAGAATGGGATAAGGGTACTTTTTTGTTAAATTATGGCATAAACGCTGAATTTGAGTTATGAATTCGTATCAAACTATGACAAAATGTTATATAACAGGCAGTTCAGACTAAGGAATGTGTAATTTAAACAGTTAAAAAGTCATTCTTCAAAATAAGAAAATATTTTAAAGTCATTCTGAAAAATGTACAATGCTTAATAACCACCAAACCACTAACTACTAGCCCTTCCAACAATAGGCACAAATCAGTATTTCCTCTTCATCTTCACTGTCTATCCCAGCACATGAATTGTGTGCCCACTCTGTCATGCGACCCAGCCCTCATTAGAAACGAAGTCCCCACAGTAGAGACACTAAGCAAACGCTCTCTCTGATTCTCTGTTCTCCAACATCTACTTCCTTTTATTTTTCTTAAGGTCTTTGATATCGTCTGTTCTGGTTTTTTTTTGGGTTTACAGTTTGATATTTTTGCCTTAACTTGCATTGCACCTGACGTCTCTGTCCTGAAATTGTTCATATTTGTGCACCCTCCACCCTTCTGTAGAACTACTTTACGTGCGAAAGCATTCTGCAGTTTCTTCTTACAAGGAGAATCTGTTAATACGACGGTTTTCCCTTTTCGTCTTGTGGTCCGCCGAGTATTTTGACAGATTAGTGGGATTGGAATGACAGCCTCGGGCGATATCTGGAAAGCTGAGTTGTTCGGCGAACACAGCTGGTTGGGAGAGTCTGGCATCCATAAACATCCAGGCTGGGTTTGCTTTCTACTTGCATCAAAATATGACCGGGCAGAACAGGACACTGTCCCATTCTGCCCCGTCCCGTTCCGCCCCAAGAGCACTTTTGAGGTTAACACCTTTTATGGAGTGTAATAACTGACCTATTAAACGCATTAAATAACTAAAGTATAACAAATGCTATGCACTTTAAGGGAATGCGTCATTTTAAGGTATACAATTAACAATTAACAGCTTACCTGGCGTTGAAATTCACCAAACGTTAGAACAACCCAAGCGATAACGTGACGGACAAAAATTCACTTAGATCTCGCACTTCAAACTAAATCAGAATGGATGCCCTCACTTCCCTTCCACTCGGAGAAATAGTTACATGCCCATACAACAGGTTGCAACACTGTCCAGTCTATAAAAGAGCAATATCCCATTGTGCTCCACTATCCCGTTCTGCCCCAAGTTCCCCTAAAACTAAAGGAAAAAGTTCACATAAACATACGTCTGAAAATTTTTAGTAACGTAGTTACGGCTAATAACAGTTTTGCCTGAAATTTAGCCACTTCGCTAATATGAAGCCATCTCAAAACTGTACGAGGTTAAACTAAAGCATGATTTCCATTTATTTGGTTGTTATTGGTCTGTTGAATCTAATAAAACATGTACGTGACGTGTATCTGCAGTACTTTTCCAGAACATCCAGAGAAGCAAAGATTATTATACAAGTAAATTTGTTCACTTTCCGTTAAGAATGTATAAACTTTGATGTCATTGTTGGCAACCTTTAGTGAGCTGTTTCAGACTTTTCCTAAACTTGAAACTAAATAGTTTTCTGTAGTAATAACAACTGTTATTTAAGGGAAACCACATAGTGACTGTTGTAGTTTGTAGATTATTTATAAAATAGGGATGCCTTTCATATTTAAGACAGAGAAATTCGCCGGTATGGCAAATGTTATGGTAATGCCATGGCTGCAGTAAACGAATATCGAGTACCTTATCCAAATCGGAGGGTCCAAATGTACAAACCATTAGTGGAGTATTTAGGATATTACGGGAGACAGGTTCTCTACCAACTTTTCATAAGCAGTACGAGCGCTCGTTACGTGAAGACGAAGATGAGAATATTGTGGATGCTGTTCAATGTAGCCCTCGTATTGGAACACGACTATCTGTCAACGATTAGGCATTTCACATTCTAAAGTATGGCGTACACTAAAGTACAATAATCTTTACCATAAACAAAAAGAGCGTCATTCACGTCCTAGACACCCTACCCTTCGCTTGGAATTGTGCAGCTGGTTAAACTTTAATCGGCAGTTACACAAACACATTTTATTTACTGATGAGGCACAGTTTACGCCTGATGCTAATCAACACACACTTTATTGGACCATTGATTTTTCCAGGACTTCCAACAGGCGAAAAGTACTTACAATTCCTTCGAGAAGAAATTTCCCGCTTGCTCGAAGGTATTCCACTAGCTATACGATTGCAGATGTATTTGCAACATGACGGCGCCCCTCCACATTTCACCAACGCCGTTATTACACATTCAAATGAACGTTTACTCCTGATATAGATTAATCGTGGTGTTACACATCTGTGGCCACCCAGATCGCCTGATTTATCATCAATGGATTTTAACGTATAGGGATGGATAAAAGACATACTCTATGAGGACCAACTCAATACATTTGAGGCATTACATGTTCGCATTATGAATTCAATAGACGAAATTAAGAGCAACCCTGTCAAACGGAAAGGAGCTATAAAATCTGTTCATAAACGTGCAGCTAAATTCATTGAACTCCTTCGGAATTTGTTTGAACATTTATTGTGAATGTATTGTGAAATTGCATGTACAATGTACAAATTCCTTAACAATGAGCTTCGTTTTTTCCAGTTTAATTTGAATTCACGTTTCCTATGGTGTTAATAAGAGGGAATTATCTAAAATATTCTTACAGTTCCAGTTAACGTTATTACTATAATTTTTTTCAAAATTAAATTCTCTGCAGCTTCTGTTGAAAAATTTTGTGCAATTGTCTGGAATTTAAAAAACAAATTGAGCCACGTAGCTGATAAATTAAAAATTTTACTAAATTACTTCTTTGCTTCTCTGGACATTCAGAAAAACTATTGCAGATACACGTCTGGGACATGTTGTATTAGATTCACCAGACCAGTAATAACAAAATAAATGGAAAGCGTGATTTACCTTAATCTCGTACAGATTTGCGAGGGCTTCATTTTAGCGAAGTTGCTAAATTTCAGGCCAAATCTTTTATTAGCCATAACTCTGTAACAAACCAATTGCGGACCTATGTTTATGTGAACTACTTCCTTTAGTTTCACTTGTAGAATAACATATTAACATACGTACATATCTTCGAGAAGTGATAGTGATCGGGCCAAATATCTCACGAAATAAGCATCAAACGAAAAAACTACAAAGAACGAAACTCGTGTAACTTGAAGGGGGAAACCAGATGGCGCTGGGCTTGGACCTCTAGATGGCGCTGCCATACGTCAAACGGATATCAGCTGCGTTTTTAAAGTAGGAACCCCAATTTTTTATTACATATTCGTGTATAACGTAAAGAAATATGAACGTTTTAGTTGGACCACTTTTTTCGTTTTGTAATAGATGGCGCTGTAATAGTCACAAACGTATAAGTACGTTGTATCACGTAACATTCCGCCAGTGCTGATGGTATTTGCTTCGTGATACATTACCTGGTGTGAAAAAGGACCGTTTACCAATAGCGGGAAAGATTGATATCGTGTTGACGTATGGCTGTTGTGATCAAAATGCCAAACGGGCGTGTGCTATATATGCTGCTCGGTATCTTGGACGACATAATCCAAGTGTCCGGACCGTTCGCCGAATAGTTACGTTATTTAAGGAAACAGGAAGTGTTCAGTCATATATGAAACTCAACCACGACCTGCAACAAATGATAATGCCCAAGTAGGTGTTTTAGCTGCTGTAGCGGCTAATCCGCACATCAGTAGCAGACAAATCGCTCAAGAATCGGAAATCTCAAAAACGTTGGTGTTGAGACTGTTACATCAACATCGATTGCACCCGTACCATATTTCTATGCACCAGGAATTGCATGGCGAAAACATTAAACGGCGTCCAGAGTTCTGCCACTGGGCACAAGAGAAATTCCGGGACGATGGCATGGCTGCGACAAGTGGAACATCAGCGACCTTGACGGGTTAATGAATGGTGCGACATTAGGGGAGGAAGGATAATTGGCCGATGGCAATCTAAATGGTGCAATGTATGCTTATTTCCTACGTAATGTTCTACCAATGTTACTACAAGTTCTTTCATTGCATGACTGAATAGCGATGTACTTCCTACGTGATGGATGTCCGGTACACAGCTCGCGTGCGGTTGAAGCGGTATTGAATAGCATGTTTCATTACGGGTGGATTGGTCGTCGAAGCACCACACCATGGCCCGTACGTTCACCGGATCTGACGTCCCCGGATTTCTTTCTGTGGGGAAAGTTGAAGGATATTTGCTATCGTGATCCTCCGACAACGCCGGACAACGTGCGTCAGCGCATTGTAAATGCATGTGCGAACATTACGGAAGGCGAACCATTCGCTGTTGAGAGGAATGTCGTTATACGTATTTCCAAATGCATTGAGGTTGACGGATATCATTTTGAGCATTTATTGTATGAATGTAGTATTTACAGGTAATCACGCTATAAAATTATGCGTTCTAAGAAATGATAAGTTCACAAAGGTACATGTATGACATTGGATCAACCGAAATGAAATGTTCAGACATACTTACGTTCTGTATTTTAATTTAAAAAACCTACCTTTACCAACTGGTCGTCTAAAATTGTGAGCCATATATTTGTCACTATTACAGCGCCACCTGTCAAAAAGCAAAAAATGTGGTCCAACTAAAACATTCATATTTCTTTACGTGCTGCACGAACATGTAATAAAAATGGGGGTCCCTATTTATAAAAACGCAGTTGATATCCGTTTGACCTATGACAGCGCCATCTAGCGGGTCAACCATAGCGCCATCTGGTTTCCCCCTTCAAGCTAGAAAGTTTCGTTCCTTATAGTTTTTCCGTTTGACACTTATTTCGTGAGATATTGGGCCCGGTCACAATCAATGGACAACCTCAAGATATTTAATAATATTAGGTGTTTTGTGCTTATAAACGTGGGTTATTTCTTTTGCTTACTGTCACAAATATTTGGATATGGAACCATATTGTGCAAAAACATGTCTTCGCATGTCACTGCTAAAATCAATACACAGAAATCATATTCGCTTCAATACTTCTTTACAACACATAAATATGCAGCCAGTTCCCAGTCCATTGTTTAGAAAATAACACATTGGAGATTAGCGCCCACAGGAGGCCAAGTGCAATAGCGTCGTGGTTGTGTTGTATCTCTGTTCGATGAAAGCCGTTCACCCATGTTCTCCTGGAGGGTATGCTGCCTGCACGACCTGCCTGATGAAAGGACTACTAGGCGGATACAAAAGAAGCCTTCTCTATTTAGCCATTCAGTTATCTGAACTCCGATGAAGACTCGATGCAGAATACTCTAGTTGGATTGTAGTCCTGGATGCGTTGGAAAATCTGGTCTTTGATTAAGCCTTCATATTATTCGTGAAATATATGATACAGATAGGTAGGAGACTCAACCTACAGAAGGTCGTAAATTTGTATTTAGTGGTGGTATTCCTTTATTGCTGGCAGCGTATAAAGAGCGGCATGTATTTGAAAACATTGTGCCTGTAATTAAATATTGGTTTTGTAGCATTACAAAGTCATCAGGCCTTTGAATGCGGAATGTCTTTTACAGGTGGAAGTTAGACGGTAATGATAGGTAGCTTCGCGTGCTTGATGGGAAGATAGGATACTATTTTGTTACAGGTGGTCGGTGGCTAACAGTGTAGTCAGACGTGCGTGCAGCGAAGCACACTCGGTGTAGATCTGATACGACTAAGAGCAGATGGCGGACATCTGACGTTGTCACCTCTCGAGATCAATCTGGACAGGGCTGAGATACGGGGAGAGTGGCGTCCCCTAAATGAATGTTTCTGGCCTTCGTTACTAGTTCTACCATGTGCACCGTTCAGGCAGGCTCTTCCTTGAAGAGCTTTACTTCGCAGTACACTGATGCGTCTTAACGCGATTCTTGTGAGACCACAGATTTCGTCGTAACCTCTAGACGGTACCTACCATTTACTATGAAGTGCACGATATGTCCGCGGAAGGTGCTTACGTCAGAGTACTTTCGTGAAGGAGCGACACAGTTTATTCTCAAAATATGACACACTGCGACACGTACGATGAGTTTGCTTCCCCTATCATTCGCTACTTTCGAATTTTACACAGTAATTTTATATCAGCAATTTACACCGTAACAAGCTTCACATCGAAATCAGCACAGTCAACAAGGAATTGGAATTTTTAAAAAAAATGAGGCACCAACAGAGACTATGTGGATACCTGTTTCGCAGTCAGCAAAGCAGTCGTTACAAATACTAATGGAGGGAAACTGCGTTAGCAGCAGTTTGAAGCGGAAAAATCCTACTTTTTCTAGGAGCACGACACTAAAATGGTTTCATGTTCTACTGTTACAGTCAGTTTGCGGGAGTGCAGCGGTCCGTACTTTCAAGGTTTTGGGTTGTGCCAAATGGATCTGAGCACTATGGGAGGTCATCAGTCCCCCAGAACTTAGAACTACTTAAACCTAACTAACCTAAGCTCATCACACACATCCATGCCCGAGGCGGTATTAGAACCTGCGATTGTAGCGGTCGCCCGGTTCCAGACTGTAGCGCCTAGCACCGCTCGGCCACTCTGGCCGCCTGGGTTGTGCCACGATGCTACGGAATGTTGACTAATGCTTGTCGCATACACAGCGGAAGAGATGCTAGTTTCCGAAACTATTTAGAAGCAGCCAATATCAGTCTTAAGTTTCTCCTATTACACGTCAGGAGAACAGTGAAGAGCCTGCATTATCGCCTGTTACCGCGTTCGTTCCCTTCGTCGACCTAGATTCGGAAGTCTCTAGGGGGCACACGAAGATCACTCAGCAGTCAGTGGAGTATTTGTAACGTCGATGTGGTGCTCCGTTTTCCAGTAAACAAAGACCTTTTACATAATTTCAACGAATTTCTTAAACGGCTTGTAGCAATTCCGAGGAGAAGTAAAGTGCAGACAAATATCATAACTGCAGTAACATTTCAATAATGGCTGCTGAGTTACTGCCTATGATAAAAGTTGTTACGTAACCTTACGAACATTTTATGAAAAAGCCAAAACTGGTGAGCAGATTTCGATGAATGGGATGTACTCTGTCTGTCTTTATTCGATAGGTCGACGAATGTTATCACTATGCCCTGTAACATTTTTGCCGTTACTAGAGTCACCTCATGTTAATTCATCTTTTCATACATTAAGCATCCTAACGTCAAACGGAAAGTAATGCATTCAAAATATTTTTTGTGCCACAAGAAGACGGAATATACCATACGCTGAAAATAGCCACAGCCTTCCTAGTAAAGTATGCAGTGTTAAAAATTATTTTCATCTTTCGCTGTAGGTTTCCATTGCCCTTGCAGAAGGCAATATATTTACACACACAAACAAAACACTAACTCTTTCGCAGCCCTTCACCTCACCTCAGTTTAGTAGTACGAACGGATTGTGTGATGCGGACATCGGATCTGAGCTATGTGGTGAAAAGAACAAGACTTCCAATCTAAAGTTTGTTAATTAATCTAGCAATCAATTCTGATGTATTTTTAAAAAATGTAGGCGGTATGTGGCAGCGAATTTATTTGTTGTTGAGAACTGCTTATGGCATACGAATAGTATGTGTTGAGTTTATCAGTGAAATACAAAATATGTTTGCAAAACACAGTTTAGAAATTTAAATATTTACAACAGTACACAGAAGAAGTAATCTACGTTTACAAATACATAACAGCTAATACTATTAACTTTTTTCTTATTGGTATACATATAGTGAACGTAATTATACGAGTGCTATTCCGAAAGTTAGGTCCGATAGGTCAAGAAACGGAAATCACAGTGAAAATCAAAACTGTTTTATTCACAACCATTAGCTACACCTTCCAGCTACTTCTCTAGATAGTCGCCACTCCGACTTGTACATTTGTCGTACCGTTGTAACAAATTTCCAATATCCTCATCGTAGAAGGCAGTCACCTGTGCTTTCCGCCACATCTCTACGCTGGTTTGTAGCTCACTGTCTGTGCCAAAATGCTTTCTTTCTTATGTGAGTAGAGGCCAGTCAGCTGTGTGTGGATCGTGTTCCCTCCATCTCGTATTTTACATCCTGTTTTAACGTACTTCCATCTCACTACGTTAATCTATATTGCATTACTGGCCATTAAAATAGCTACACCACGAAGAGGACGTGCTACAGATGTGAAATTTAACCGAAGGGAAGAAGATGATGTGATATGCAAACGATTAGAAATTTAAAGCATTCACACAAGGATGGCGACGGTGGCGACATCCACAACGTGCTGAGACGAGGAAAGGTTCCAACCGATTTCTCATAAACAAACAGGACTCGACCGGCGTTGCCTGGTGAAGCGTTGTTGTGATGCCTCTTGTAAGGAGGAGAAATCCGCACCATCACGTTTCCGACTTTGGTAAAGGTCGGACTGTAGCCTATCGCGATTGCGGTTTATCGTATCGCGACATTGCTGCTCGCGTTGGTCGAGATCCAATGACTGTTAGCAGAATATGGAAACGGTGGGTTCAGGAGGGTAATACGGAACGCCGTGCTGGATCCAAACGGCCTCGTATCACTAACAGTCGAGATGACAGGCATCTTATCCGTATGGCTGTAACGGATCGTGCAGCCACGTCTCGATCCCTGAGTCAACAGATGGGGACGTTTGCAAGACAACAGCCATCTGCATGAATTGTTCGATGACGTTTATAGCAGCACGGACTATCAGCTCGGAGACCATGGCTGCCGTTACCATTGACGCTGCATCACACACAGGAACACTTGCGATGGTGTACTCAACGACGAACGTGAGTGCACGAATGGCAGAACGTAATTTTTTCCGATGAATCCAGGTTATTTAGCAGCGTCATGATGGTCGCATCCGTGTTTGGCGACATCGCGGTGAACGCACATTGGAAGCGTGTATTCGTCATCGTGATAATGGCGTATCACCCGCAGTGATGGCGTGGGGTGCCATTGGTTACACGTCTCTGTCACCTCATGTTCGCATTGACGGCACTTTGAGCAGTGGACGTTACATTTCAGATGTGTTACGACCCGTGGCTCTACCCTTCATTCGATCCCTGCCAAACCCTGCATTTCTGCCGGATAATGCACGACAGCATGTTGCAGGTCCTGTACGGGCCTTTCTCGATACAGAAAATGTTCTACTGCTGCCCTGGCCAGCACATTCTCTACATCTCTCACCAACTGAAAAATCTGTTCAATGGTGGCCGAGCAACTGGCTCGTCACAATACGCCAGTCACTACTCTTGATGAACTGTGGTATCGTGTTGAAGCTGCATGGGCAGTTGTACCTGTACACGCCATCCAAGCTCTGTTTGACTCAATGCCCAGGCCTATAAAGGCCGTTATTACGGCCAGAGGTGATTGTTCTAGGTACTGTTTTCTCAGTATCTATGCGCCGAAACTGCATGAAAATGTAATCACATCTCAGTTCTAGTATAATACACTTGTCCAATGAGTACCCGTTTATCGTCTGCATTTCTTCTTGGTGTAGCAGTTTTAATGACCAGTAGTATACTACTGGCACCGAGTTGCTGCCTTACCTAACCGTGAGCGGCGTTAGCAGCTCATATCGATATATCCCCTCTAGACTGCTATGACTTCACAGTCGTCTGTTGTAAAGCAGTTCGCGTCGGAAGTTCGGGAGGCAAGTTCGGCTGCCTGTCTGTTGGAACGCGTCTGGAACTTAGTCCGGACCTGCCAGTCTTGGAGTCGCAATGCGACACTGGTGCAGTCGGGTTGGAGCAGCAGTGAGGTCTGCGTCGACACGGCTCGCCTGACCATTGCCGCCACGCAACACTTGAGCCGGGCCTCGGTCTTGGTATATCGTCGTTCGGTCGTCCAACCGTACGACACGTTTTGGCTCGCCGATAGTTCATGAGTCGGCTGTGTGTGTGTGTGTGTGTGTGCGTGCATCGACTCCCGACTTGTTTTCGTGTGCGCTTAGTTACTGTTGGGTATCATTCAGGTCTGCGTGCAGGTGTTTGTCACGTTGGGTGTGTAGTTGGCGTTGTTTCTACTGACGACTATTTTAGATGTTGTCGGCATCCTGAGAGGAGTCCGTCGGTTGTTGCGGAAGAGGGAAGTTATCTCTGTGCGGTGCTGTGGTCTGGGTCCGCTGGCTGTCCCTGCTCAGTACCGGAGTGCATGTGGAGCTGTCCGATCGCTTCCGTCTTCGTGGTTCACCGACCCAGGACGTCAGATTTAAGTAGTGGATTCAGCTACCAAACCCACTTCCATTCATGTTGTGGTGGTACTTTTCGGTGGTTTGTTGTTGGGGAGGTTTGCCTGTGAGCAACACCGAGTGTGTCTACTGCTTAGATTTAGCCGCCATGCGGTGCAATGAATTACAATTGACTGCAATTCGAGTGCACGAGTGGAATTTTCTGCCTTGTGGCGAATAATGGCCTCAATGTTTACACTATTTGCGGGATAACAAAAACAAGATTCTAAACAGCTTGTGTCGTTTGTTACTACAGAATTCTCAGCTGCAATTTCAGTTCTCATACGTAAACTTATTTCGACATACGAGGGCGCCATACGTATTAAATATATGCCGATACATGTCAATCACTCTCCATAGTTGTTTTACCTGAGTTTGTATTACATCTGTAATTACTTTGTCGTCCACGGGGTATTACACTCTGATGTTGTTGCTACATGAAGACTTAATGTATGAATATGAAACAGTGGTAAGACAGAATTTTCAGTATCTTCCCCTTGCCTATTACGGCGAACAGCAGTCTCAAATCATGCTTAACATCGGCGCAAGAAGTTTTGCAACCCTCAGATATTCTACATCTACATCCATACTCCGCAAGCCATCTGACGGTGCGTGGCGGAGGGTACTTTGAGTACCTCTATCGGTTCTTCCTTCTATTCCAGTGTCGTATTGTTCGTGGAAAGAAAGATTGTCGGTATGCTGAGTGGGTTCTAACTCTCTGATTCTATCCTCATGGTCTCTTCGAGAGACATACGTAGGAGGGAGCAATATACTGCATGACTCCTCGGTGAAGGTAAGTTCTCGAAACTTCAACAAAAGCCCGTACTGAGCTACTGAGCGTCTCTCCTGCAGAGTCTTCCACTGGTGTGTATCTATCATCTGCGTAGCGCTTTCGCGATTACTAAATGATCCTGTAACGAAGAGCGCTGCTCTCCATTGGATCTTCTCTATCTCTTCTATCAGCCCTGTCTGCTACGGATCCCACACTGCTTAGCAGTATTCAAGCAGTGGGCGAGCAAACGTATTGTTACCTACTTCCTTTGTTTACATTTCCTTAGGATTCTTCCAATGAATCTCAGTCTGGAATGTGATTTACCTACAATCAACTTTATATGATCATACCATTTTAAATCATTCCTAATGCCTACTCCCAGATAATTTATCGAATGAACTGCTTCCAGTTGCTGACCTGCTATATTGTAGCTAAATGATAAAGGATGTTTCTTTCTCTCTATTCGCAGCTCATTACACTTGTCTACTTTGAGATTCAATTTTTTTTAAATGCTCCATGCGTCAATTCGTTGCAGATCCTCCTGCATTTCAGGACAATTTTCCATTGTTGCAACCTCTCGGTATACCACAGCATCATCCGCAAAAAGCCTCAGTGAACTTCCGATGTTATCCACAAAGTCATTTATGTATACTGTAAATAGCAACAGTCTTACAAGACTCCCCTGCGGCACACCTGAAATGACTCTTACTTCGGTAGACTTCTCTCCATTGAGAATGACATGCTGCGTTCGGTTATCTAGGAACTCTTCAATCCAATCACACTATTGGTCTGATAGTCCGTATGCTCTTACTCTGTTCATTCTTCCTGTCTTTTGAGCATCGAGTCAGATACGTCCGTACCAAGAACATCCTCTTTACTATATATTGTGGTTTCATACACCAGTGACTTTGAGTAACTCCGTAAGAAAAATTCCATGGAAATGTGGTAATGCGAATTCACTGGTGAGGGAAAGGACATCCAATCATAATAAAACGTTGAGGAAACTGCTGCCTACAACGGCTTTGGAAAGAAGCAAACGTTATCGACAATTTGCGGTTTTATTCTTCACGTCTATATGTTTCTAGTCGTTTGCCGCTAGAGGGCTTCGAATTATAGAGTATAACATGGCCGTGTGTAACGTGACTACGTCGGTGCGTGAGAAGCAGCGTGCCCTAGTCGAGTTTAGAATTCGAAGAGTTTGTCCACACACGGAGCCATGTATCCTGCAGCATGACAACGCCAGACCACTCACCAGCTCTGCCAAATCTGCAACAACCTGACACATTCTATTGACGATCACTGGTCGTCCTCCATTAAGTCCCGACTTTTCCCTATCAGGTATCCATCTGTTTACAAATCTTAAAAATCACCTCCGAGGGCTAGACATTGATAGTGATGAAGCAGTGCCAGCTGAGATGATGGTGTTGCTCCATCAGGGAAGTCAGTTATTCTACAGAATCAATTATTCCAGAAACACGAACAGTTGCTAGCATGATTTTCTTAGAAGTAGATACCTTAGGGGTTGCGAAGCAACTCAGATCGCTTAAATATGGGCAAGTCTTCAGGTCCAGATTGTATACCTATTAGGTTCCTTTCAGATTAAGCTGATACAATAGCTCCCTTCTCAGCAATCATATTCAACCGCTCGCTCACCGATAGATCTGTACCTACAGATTGGAAAATTGCGCAGGTCGCACCAGTGTTTAAGAAGGGTAGTAGGAGTAATCCATCGAACTACAGACCTATATAATTGACGTCGGTTTGCCGTAGCGTTTTGAAGCATATACTGTATTCAAACATTATGAATCACCTCGAAGGGAACGATGTATTGACACGTAATCAGCATGGTTTCAGAAAACATCGCTCTTGTGCAACGCACGAAGGAATGGCCGCTATCGACAAGGGATCTCAAGTTGATTCCGTATTTCTAGATTTCCGGAAAGCTTTTGACACCTTTCCTCACAAGCTACTTCTAATCAAGCTGCGAGCCTATAGAATATCGTCTCAGTTGTGGTACTGGATTCGTGATTTCCTGCCAGGAAGGTCGCAGTTCGTTGTAATAGACGGCAAATCATCGAGTAAAACTGAAGTGATATCAGGTGTTCCCCAGGGGCACGTTCTGGGACCTCTGCTGTTCCTGATCTATATAAATGACCTGGGTGAGAATCTGAGCAGTTCTCTTAGGTTGTCAGCAGATGATGCTGTAATTTACCGTCTAGTAAGGTCATCCGAAGACCAGTATCAGTTGCAAAGCGGTTTAGAAAAGATTGCTGTAAGGTGTGGAAGGTGGCAGTTGACGATAAATAACGAAAAGTGTGAGGTGATCCACATGAGTTCCAAAAGAAATCCATTGGAATTCGATTACTCGATAAATAGTACAATTCTCAAGGCTGTCAATTCAACTAAGTATCTGGATGACGAACAACTTCAGTTTGAAAGACCACATAGATAATATAGTGGTGAAGGCGAGCCAAAGGTTGCGTTTCATGGGCAGGACACTTAGAAGATGCAACAAGTCCTCTAAAGAGACTGCTTACACTACACTCGTTTGTTACAATATTGCTGCGCGGTGTCGGGTCCTTACCATTTGGGATTGACGGAGGACATCGAAAGGGTGCAAAAAAGGGCAGCTCGTTTTCTATTATCACGAAATAGGGGAGAGAGTATGATACGCGAGTTGGGATGGAAGTCATTAAAGCAAAGACGTTTTTCGTCGCTGCGAGATGTATTTACGAAATTTCAGTCACCAACTTTCTCTTCCGAATGCGAAAATATTTTGTTGATCCCAACCTACATAGGTAGGAATGATCATCAAAATGAAATAAGAGAAATCAGAGCTCGAACGGAAAGGTTTAGGTGTTTGTTTTTCCCACGCGCTGTTCGGGAGTGGAATGGTAGAGAGATAGTATGTTTGTGGTTCGATGAACACTCTGCCAAGCACTTAAATGTGAATTGCAGAGTAATCAAGTAGATGTAGATGTGCAGTGACGGTATCAACAAACGCTTTGGGAGAAATGGGTTTGTCATCAAGGTAATCACGTTGAGAAATAAATATGTAGACACGAGCAACGAAGGGGTACAAGTTAACAGCGTTTATTTTATTTAAAAGCTTTTAAGAGTTTGCACATAAAAATTTTGGGGCATTACCTTTCAGCGCATCCTTGTACACCCACATGAATCTGCTTGCCCTGTTCAAGCCTTGGTCTCCCTCCACAAGTTTTTCTCCTCCACACGTCCCTCCATTAACCGAACTGTTCTCTTAATCAAGTTTTAGTATGCATATTTTTATCCTCAATTCAGTTAATTACATGCTCACTGGCTACTCGATCTACTCATTCAATCCTACGGCATTCTTCTGCAGCACTACATTTTAAAATCTTATAATCTTTTCTGTCGTGATCTGTTTATCATCCATAGAAGGCAGTACTAGCTACAAAAACCTTAAAAATTACTTCCCAACAATAAAATGTTTGACAATTCCCGGCAGATTAAATCTTTGTACCAGATCGAGACTCGAACTCTTTACCTTTCGCGGGGCAAGCAACACAAGTACGGCTTCACCTGTCCTCACAGCTTTACCTCCACCAGTACTTCTTCTCGTACCTTCCATACTTCATTGAAGTTCTCCTGCGAAATTTGCGGGACTAGCACTCCTGGAAGAAACGATATAGCGGGGACATGACTTACTCACAGGCTGGGGAATGTTTTCATAATAAGTCTCATTCCGAATTAAAACTGTTATTCGTCATTCACAAATTGCAGTTTCTGACGAATTCTTGCTCTGCTATTGCCAGTTTACACTTCATATCAACTGTGCTCCGGCCATCATCTGTTATTTTGTTGCCCCTGTGGTGTCAGCGCCAGACACCACACTTGCTAGATGGTAGCCTTTAAATCAACCGCCGGTCCGTTAGTATACGTCGGACCCGCGTGTCGCCACTATCAGCCACTATCAGCAGGTCTAGTCTAGAGAAACTCAGTAGCACTCACCCCAGTTGTACAGCCGAATTTGCTAGCGATGGTGCACTGACTACGTACGCTCTCATTTGCAGATACAATAGTTTAGCACAGCCTTCAGCTACGTCATTTGCTACTACTTAGCAAGGCGTCATATTCAGTTACTAGAATGTATTCTGAGCAGATAATATTGTGAATCATGTACCGTCAAGAGCGACGTTCATCATTAATGGATTAAAGTTAAGTATCAAACTAATTACGTCCGCTTTCAGAATTCTCATTCCTTGTCATGTTCCAGACCTCACGTCAGAATAATTCTTGCCTCCTCACGCCGGCCTGCGTGAGCTCAAACGCGTGCATTTCAGCCTCCACTCGTAACACGTTGTTGGCTCTTCTGCTAACACAAAAGCCCCAACAGTACAACTCTTCCTAAAACATTTAGTGTCTCATTTCATAATGTAATTGCCTCATGATCTACAGGCTGAATTAGTTCATTTTTCTTTGCCCTTGTTTTATCTTTGTTATCATTCATCTCATACACTCCTTTCAAAGCACCATACATGCCGCTGAATGGTACTAGCACTTCTCTGATAGAATTAAAATGCCATCAGCAAACTTTATACCCTTTATTAACTTATACTTTATATTAGCCAGTCATAATTCGCAAAATGCAGCATATAGGACCCTTAGTACCGTTACTGTAATAGAAATAATTACACAGTTCAAAGGCTTAGAACTTTTGCACACATTTCGTCAGATGTCACGTCACAGTCTGTACAAATCATGTCACTGGCGCGTTTGATGTTTACTTCCGGCAATGGAGCTGCGGGCTTTACTTCCCACATTTTACAAGCTATCGACATTCACCCTGCAGCTTTCGTACAGTGACAAATCCGTCTGCTAACTCTGTCGTTTCACAAAAACGTTCGTCAAACTTTGTATGCGTGCGATCCGAGATTTCTCCTTCAGCTTTCAGGATTTATAAATACCATTCCATAAAAGTCAGCGATCCCATATCTCAACGTGAGGCGCCAATATTAGCAAAGAATTATCGAGATGATATGGAAATTTCTTGTCAGTATAGTATTTTTTACGTTACGGAAATATCTTATGACATAAAATATGAAGGAACTTATGATTGTCTTTATAGAGGCTTACTTAAGTGGTAACGGAAAATTTGTTGATGACATTGCATCTACTGCACCTTTGCATAATGCTGTAAATTACAACAGTTAAAACATGGAGACCTCTTCAGTTCTTACAAATAGGATTACAGCCACAAAGCGTGACGGTTATTGGATAGAAAAGGTGTACAGTTCCTAAAATCATCCTCTACAGGTATCAGCACTTGCTGAACGAATCATCTACTGACATAAAGCAGCTAAAGATGGAACGACTAGGAGGAATTTAGAGTAATGTACATAACGAGAAAACACAATCAAAAGGTAAACAGCCCCTCACTGAATTAATTCATCTGCTGAACATGGAAGGCAATAACCACTCAAACGATAAAAAACTGAAGGAGAGCATAAAACTGATCTCTATTCTAGATGTAGTGCATATCTATTATAACATGTTTGTCCACTGGCGTTAGGTTGATAAGCTTAGAAGAATTTCCTTACGACCTGGGACACCGCTCTACGTCAATCATCAATCACACGCTTAATGAACATCCTTGTCTACATGTATAACACTACTCCGCTATTTAAAATTAAGTGTTGCGCACAGGGTTCACTGAACCCATTTCAAACGTTTCTCGAGCTTTCCATTCTCGAACAACAAGTGGAAAAAGTTGAAAGGTCCCCTTAGAAAAATTATACAAAACTGTGCTTAAACTGACACAATATTTTTGGCGCAACGCAATCTGAGTTTCAGTAATCCCTAAAAAAGAATCGCCCTGACTAATATTAACCTATACATTTCACAAATCACTTACTTCACAAAAATCTTCCTTACTCGAACTACTGCAACACAGCGAGCACTACTACAGCCAGCTAAATAAAAGATTCAAACTACTGAAGGTACTAACTACTGATAGGCATAGTTGCATATTAAAGATATTGACAGAGAACAAACAATGTATTTACCTTAATAGTGTTCACAAATGATAATATATATACAGCAGTTCATGACATCCATTCTTACAAATGTACTATTTCTGATGGACACACGTCCAGATCATCCGCCCTCAAAAATGCGCCATCTCACTTCCCCACATCCACCACTGCTCGCGGCTCACCTCTGACTGCGCAACGCTACGTGCTGTTAACAGCCAACAGCCCAACAATACAATGGCGAATATTACAACAATGCCACCCAGCCACAGACTGCACACATCACAGCCAGTGATTTTCATACAGAGCGCTAAATGGCGTTACCAATATTAAAACCTAAACAGCCTACTTACAAAGTGAATACCTTAACTTTCGGTGCAAGCTCTGATTCCTCGTATTCTATAATGATGGTCATTTCTCCCTGCGTAGACGGTGGGGCCATAAAAATCTTTTGACATTGAGATGAGTACGTTACTGATTGAAACTTTTGGAATACATCTGGCCACAACGAAACTCTCTCCAGTTTTAATAAATGCCATACCAACGTGCTTATCATACATGTGGCACCGCCACGCTTACTTCACAACAATACAAAAATAGCTGCCCTTCTTTGAACTATTTCTATGTCTTCCATTAAAACAGTCTCACTTCTCGCAGTAATACTCTAGAAGAGAATGGTTAGGCGTATTGTAGACAATAGATTTGTAGCATCCTTTAAGCGTTCGGCCAATAAAAAAAGTCCTTTGTTCGCCTTCTCCAAACTATTTTTTATGTGATGGTACCAGTTTGAGTTATTGCTGCTTAAATGAATAGGCTTTAAATTTGAGGTATTTATCGGGTCAACGAAATTTAGCGGAAATATTTCAGTACTAATTTGGATTACTGTTTATTGTGAATTCCTATTTTTCGCTCCTAGCAGATATCTCGTCTAAATGTTTTTGCAGTTCCTTTTGTTCTTATATGACTTTGCCAGACGGCCAATGCAGCATCATAAGCCTACATAGGTCTCTTCAGATTATGTTCTACATCATTCATATAGGTTAAGAAGAGCAGAAAGCCTTTAACAATTCCTTGGGAAACCCTAGATATAACTTGGCTTTTACTAGACGAGCCTACGAACTGTGACGTAACTGACAAGAAACGACTAATCCAATTTCTCAATTGCGACGTTGCCTCATAGCACGAAATTTGATTGAATGTAGCTTGAGAAGAACGGTGTCTAATGCATTGTGTAAATGTAAGAATTTGCAATAAAAAGTTGATTTGTCTTTTTTTCTTGAGAGACTAATTATAGATATTGCTTTAAAACAATGCATAATTCGTTGTGTGTCATGAACCACGCTTCCAAGTCTCTGAATGCCTCCCTTGGCTTAAGACTTAATGCTTCATCCTTAACATCAGCATGTCAACAGTACTGTTTCCACTTAACGGCAGCGCTACTTTCGCTGGCGGTTGTTTAGTGCCTATTGCAGCACTTCTCAGATCGTCTTTTCTTGCGGAGGGGATCATCACCATAACATTATAGTTTGGGCTCAGTAATTGGGACTCCCGTTATGTTCTTCTATTGTCTTATGCTGTCTCGTCTGCACATCCGACATCCAGTTCCACGGTGATATGGAATCACACGGTGTAACAACATGCTTACCGGACCGTATTTCATTAGAAAAATCTGAGACACCCTTCTGTCGCTGAACACTACTACCACCAATCCTATTATGCAAATTCCTGTTAGAGTAGGTAATGTTAAACCAATATTGGCTCACTTCCGTGCTTCACAAGATTAATGTCAAACAGTACAACATTTGGATCCGTTGTAGTTCTTATCGATGAACGCTGCTTGTCTTTGTGAAATCAGGGGATTTTAAACATGCAATATATGTTTCGATTTGGGACGGATGGGGAATTCTTTCGTTCCTTTCTATTACATATGAACCATCTCTATTTTTGCCTTATTGGATTTAGGAAAACGGCGGAGAAAGTTTAACCTCTATTGCCGGATGGGTTTTAATAGCTGTACTCCAGAACTTGAATCTACTTCATCTATAATGTTTCCATTTTGTGCTAATAGGTACTATATCACTCGTACACTGTTATGTTATTGACAATAATCTATATTACTCATAGTAGATCCATCCTTAGCAGCATTGTAGCTCTACATGAGTAGTCCCGCGAGTGCTGTTAGCTGTCCAGACTCGTAAATTGGAACTGCAACGGTACAAGAAATACTTCTATGAATCATATCTTGTTTCTATCCAATAACCGCCACAAAATGCGGGTGTAATACAATTTGTATGAACTGAGGAGTTCGCTGAATGTAAACTGATGTAATCTGCATGAACCTTGTCAGACAGCGACAAGGGTTCGCAGTCGCATATTTGGAGTCGAGTAGCAGCTGTCGATTTAGAAGAAAACCACTACCAGGACTACCGGTAATCCACGTTGCTGAAATGGTGATACTGAGAAGAGGTTATTATGAATTTCAGTGTATTTGAAGTAAGTCATAGTTAACATTTGAAGGTTGTTGAAGGGCATCGGTAAGTCGCTCTTACTCGCTGATTTGGAGTCGAGTAGCAGACATCGATACTAGCAAGTATAAACTTGTGATAATCCGAGCTGTAGAAATACCAAAAGTAGTCTACAATGAATTTGACTGGAACCAGAGTAGAACTGGAGGAAATGGACTATCGTGAGGGGAGAGCTGGAACAGAGAAAGAAGTCACAATAGCTTTTAGCTCCTGGAGGTGCACGCTGATTCGCCAATAACTGTGCTGAGGTGGTAAATGGAACTTTATTCCCCGAAAAATATGCTCTCATTTAAGATTATAGAGAAGTGTCCCAGTATTTATTCTGCCTTAGTTATAATGTACCACATGAGTAATGTAATGAGAAATTTAAACCTTCAGAATCTCGCGTTGGAAAATTAGTTGTAAGTCACAACAGCGATCCCCTGTACTATCAGGGCGTCTGACATGTAAGTTCAGGAAACGTACGTCAGTTTCCTAGACTGTAACCGGCTTCATACCATATCTGTGCTATTAAGGTGTTCTTATTATTTTAATTGAAAAGCTGTTTTTCTACTTTATTTAGTTTATCAGTTTAATAAGTCACAGCTGCAAAATACTAACGCGAATTCTTTACAGACGAATGGAAGAAACTGGTAGAAGCTGACCTCTGGGAAGATCACTTTGGATTCCGTAGAAATGTTGGAAAACGTGAGGCAATACTGACCTTATGACTTATCTTAGAAGAAAGATTAAAGAAAGGCAAACCTACGTTTCTAGCATTTGTAGACTTAAAGAGAGCTTTTGACAATATTGACTGGAATACTCACTTTCAAATTCTGAAGGTGGCACGGGTAAAACACAGGGAGCGAAAGGCTATTTACAGTTTGTACAGAAAGCAAATGGCAGATATCAGAGTCGAGGGACACGAAAGGAAGCACGGCTTGGGAAGGGAGTGAGACAGGATTGTAGCCTCTCCCCGATGCTATTCAATCTGTATATTGAGCAAGCAGTAAAGGAAACAAAAGAAAAGTTCGGAGTAGGTATTAAAATCCGTGGAGAAGAAATAAAAACTTTGAGGTTCGCCGATGACATTGTAATTCTGTCAGAGAAAGCAAAGGACTCGGAAGAGCACTTGAACGGAATGGACAGTGTCTTGAAAGGAGGGTATAAGATGAACATCAACAAAAGCAAAACGAGGATAATGGAATGTAGTCGAATTAAGTCGGGTGATGCTGAGGCCATTAGATTAGGAAATGAGACACTTCATGTAGTGAAGAAGTTTTACTATTTGGGGAGCAAAATAACTGATGCTGATCGAAGTAGAGAGGATATAAAATGTAGACTGGCAACGGCAACGAAAGCGTTTCTGAAGAAGAAAAATTTGTTAACATCGAGTATAGATTTCAGTATCAGGATATCGTTTTTGAAAATATTTGTATGGAGTGTAGCCATGTATGGAAGTGAACCATGGACGATAAATAGTTTTGACAAGAAGAGAATAAAGACTTTGGAAATATGGTGCTATAGAAGAATGCTGACGATAAGATGGGTATATCACATAACTAATGAGGAGGTATTGAATAGAATTGGAGAGAAGAGGATTTTGTGGCACAACTTGACTAAAAGAAGGGACCGGGTGGTAGGACATGTTCTGTGGCATCAATGGATCACAAATTTAGCTTTGAAGTGCAGCTTGGTGGGTAAAAATCGTAGGGGGTGACCAAGAGATAAGTACACTAAGCAGATTCGGAAGGATGTAGGTTGCAGTAGGTACTGGGAAATAAAGAAGCTTGCACAGGCTAGAGTGCATGCAGAGCTGCATCAAACAAGTCTGAGGACTAAAGACCACAACAACATTTAGTTAACCAACATATATCCATTTAAATGGTAGATGAGTTCAAAGTAGTTTTCTTTAAGTTATTACATGTATGAAGTGTGTAGACGAAATGTTTTTATGATACTTATTATTACATTCTTCATCATTTGTTTAATTCTGTTGTATTTTGTTGTAAAGTACTTTCAGCAACTAGTAGTTAAGGGTCTTGAGGGCAGGAGGAGGTCGTGGTTAAAAATAAAAAGAGATGTGCAACAGCTGTTGACAGTGTTCATTTTCGATACAGTTGTCAAGTTGCCATCGTTGCAGAATCCTCACCGACATCTTCCACATGCTGAAAAAGAAAAAGGAAAGAAAGATGGAAAATATTATTACTAAGAAAATTAGTTCCATAATTATTTGTGCCATAATTTTATATATTTGTGTCTGAATATAGTAATTAAAGGCCTAGTGCTTCTATTAATCTTATTTTTGAGTTCGTATTTATTTAATTCTCTGCTTCAGCGCTGTCTTGTTACTGATACGAAAGTACTGAATTCATGTGTATTTGGAACCTTTCACTGTCATCAATTCTTTACTCGGCTTTAGTAATCAAACTTCACTGGAGAAGTTGTTTTGGAATTGGATTTTATCGTTCTTGTAGCTCAGTATTTTGTCGAGTACAGGTCGGTGTGCGGTACTAGCTGACTCGTCTACATTTCAAAGTTCGATTGACACGTTAATTAAATAATACAGATATGCTATATACAAAGAGAGTTCTTACTTACCTGAGTCATTACAGACGCATTTCTTAAGAAGAGGCTGCGTTGTACAACGAATGCATGAAGTGAACAGCAGTTAATAATAACCGTTCACAACTGAACTGCAAGCTTTCGCAAAACAGTGTACATTTATAACACTCCTTCGTCACATCGCTCGATCACAACCTCAGTCCAGACTTCAGGTGTCCTGGGCAAGTATTCCGTAGAAGTAATACTGTTACTGTCAACCCTCGTCGTGTAATCTTGTTGAATTGCCAGATATCTGAGTATTTTAACTCGTGAAGGCCTTATTGACATTTAACAAAGCTCACGACACACCAGGATGTGCACAGAGGTCGATCTTAACAGGTCGGTACTTTTTGATGTTTATATAACTGTAGTGACTGTCCATTTCCTGGCTAAAGAAGTGGATGATTTTTTACATTATGTTTTCATCCAAGTCATAAAAAATTTAATTATTTTTATCAGTATTTCTTAACCAAACTGGTGTTTCACGGTGACCTCAGAACCCGCCCCATGACCAATCTGACTATGTACGTTCTTCTGCACTTGTTCTTCCAGAAACCATCTGTAAACCCAAAGTTATTAATTTGCCCATTTAAATTACCCCCCATCTAATATTACACAAATATAATTATAATATTACAGGACAATCAATTGTGATAAACAGACAGAGTCAACTGAATAAAGACTGGGAAGCCGAAAGAAAGAAATTTTCATTATTACTTTAAGTGGACATGGCAAGTACGATGTCAGTTTTTGAGTGAGCTTAGATAAACTCAGGGACTAGCGTAATCTTCAGTTTCTCGCACTAGCTTCATTAGTCTCGAGGTTCCAGAAGCAAGTTCGACGATGTATTGGAGTATTTCCCGTTTCAACAAGTATGTGGAAACCTCAGGTAAGTTGTTAAAGATCGAGTCTGACGCGAAAACCGTTGCGTTGCCAAGAAATCTCAGCTTCGGTAACGAAACAGTCTGAGGATTTGGTTAATCAGTTTCCTTTCATTCCGATCGTGGCATCAAACCGTGACACACCTCTTGGCACTTCACAACAACGCTCACGCTATTTCCTCTGCATGCTCTATATCGGTTGTGTATGGAGCAATTAATTCAAGAAAGCAAAATTCCACTTAGTAAGCGTCAAAACTTAAACACAGTTGCCTTGAAGCCGTTGTCTCTTAGCTATCATCATGAAGTGCACATCCCAGTAGGGTGGCAACAGGTTCACCTATGGCTTCACAAGCACAACTGGGATGCTCTTGCCTCTGGACTGAACTCGGTACTGCAAAAACTAACACCCTACCCTGTTAAAAGTTATTTTATGTTAAAGACTTTGGTTAGAAGAATGGAAGCACGGAGCACACGTGTAACATTACGTTCTATTCATTTCACTCAAATTCGCGAGTTATTCAATCCACAGAGCAACTGTGTTTTGTAGCAAAGCTGCACCATGCTTTAGTTTTACTTACGGCGAATAAATTTTAAGTCAGTAAACGTAAAACTTAAGACAATTCAGTACCTGATGACGTTACCGAAATTTCAGTGTAAGGGATCGTAATTCTTAATGATTTTAGATGCATTCATAAGTAAATCTTAGCAATATATCATATTTTCTTCCGCTCCATCCAGAAATCTGTCGATCTGTAACATGAGGTAACTCAGTTCAAAAGTAATTCATAAAGCTTCACTCATGTGGAAATAGCTGAGCAGTCACCAGTTTGGCTTCATTACGAGAAAAAGACCGCTACATGTGTTGTTAAGTTGTAATCACGTTTCCTGATCAACATACTGTTAATCGAACTGAATAAATTTACGTTGTTGGAATCGAGGAAATAAGTTTTAGAAATTCAAAATACATTGCCTCAGTTTATCAACAATTATTTACAAATCTGGAGATAGAAAAACAAAGTTATTTCGTGTGATGAAGACTGTGTCCCTGAGATAAATTTCATTGAGACTCGGTCATTGGTTACAGCTTTCATATTAACAGGTACAACATACAGAAATATGATTCTGCTAAACAGGTATTTAGGGTGCAACACAAAGCATTCAGCTAAATGGAATGGAAAAACTATACTTCAATTACTTCATCCTTATAAAAAAAAAAGGTTCAAATGGCTCTGAGCGCTATGGGACTTAACAGCTGAGGTCCTCAGTCCCTAGAACTTAGAACTACTTAAACCTAACTAACCTAAGGACATCACACACAATTGTTCCCGAGGCAGGATTCGAACCTGAGACCGTAGCGATCGCGCGGTTCCACACTGAAGCGCCTAAAACCGCTCGCCCACATCGGCCGTTCGTCCTTATCACTGATGCTTACACTCACACTGTCATATTTGCTCCCTAATGACAAAGACTTCCAGTGCAAGAAGTCACCCATGCTCTGCAAATTGCCTTGTCAAAGAGGGTAAAGAATCGGGCACAGGATAAGGGAAACCTCTTGCCCTTGGGTGGAAAATTGCCTCTAACAAGCCGAAGAGTCAACAACGATCGGCAACATAAAGATATAGAAGGTACATAAACCACTGCACCGCATAGTGTGCGTCCACAGGATATTAAGCGTCTAATTGGAAAAATGCCTCCATTGGCAAAATATTCTGCATTAAAAACCTCTGTTGTGCCTTCAGTAGGTGACTGATAAGAGCCAGATAACGATGAGAAATAGACTAAATTTCCAACGATAGAGTAACATTGTATTAGCCGAAGCACGTAACGTCAGCAATCTGAATGCATTGGGACAGATAAAAACATTCTATTAGCCAAAGCACGTAACATCAGCAACCTGAATGCATTGGGACAGCTAACAACGGGAATACAAACGTTGAGCCGAGACATAGTAGAAATCAGTCTAGCGTTTGAGATAGGTGTCTAAATGCGCTCTTCAGTACAGCATCTACTTCAGCTTGCCTTTGTAGCAGTAAGGTCGATTTATTTGGATGCTTTGTTGCGGTTAAAACATCTGATTTCATTCGTTCAGTGGAACTGAGAGGCACGTTGACAGGTACAAACTCAATTGTCATTTAAACTGATTATCAGCGAACGGCTCAATTTGTACCACCATGCATAACTGCTCACATACAATGGATCAAATTAAAAATGAGTATAGTTATTGACATTAACATAACACAATTCACGAAGACTAGTTGAAAATATCATTCATACAGTCCGTTTAAAAAAACAGAACGGATAGGGATCTTACTTGCACAGAACATTGAAGACTGGAAGGGATCGGAATTTGCTTCACACAAACCTTTTAAGGCTTGGAACGGGTTAAAATTTCGTTGATACCGACTATTTAGAAATGGAATGATTCCTAATTTTCACAGCATTTAAAAAGCGAGAAAAATAGGAATTTTATTCACGCTGATTCTGAAAGAAAAGCAGGACAGATCGGAATTTGATAAACACAGACTATTAAAAATTGCGAAACTTAATGTAGCAGCAGATATTTCACAATGTATGCATTCCCACTTCTCAAGATCCGATTTCAATTGGTTATTATTTTTTTTTTTTTTTTTGCAAAATGTCGCCATTACGGAGGTGGACACCACTCCACACTTTAGTTTTAAATATCCTGAATACGGTAGCATACATTCATTGACGTCTAGCTTTCCAGAGATAGTTGTGGACGACTGATAGGCCATAGCGGGCTCCAGGTGCTTGTTAAGCAACGCGGGGAGCTACAAAGTCCTGTTGTAAGTCTTGATACAGTTACTTCCAAGAAGGAACCAACGTAAACATTCAGACAGGTAACACCTGCATGAGACCTCCTTCAATGTGCATTTGTATTTCCTACTGCTTGAAACGTGGAGATGTGAATTATGATGATAGCATTAAGATTGCATTACAGTATTCTTTGACTGTCCACGTCTTTGATGGCACACACCTAGGTTCACTGAAATGTGAAAACTAAATACGATGAATATGTTGACAAGACAGGACTAACTACTTATTTTTATGCTGAAAATACACATCAGGGACTAGTGCGAAGTTGTTGACTAATCACTTGGCACAAAATAAGAAATCCCTTGGATACGCACTTGCAGACTCCTCTACTCTCCTTCCGCCTTCCCTTTCTTACTTGCTGACTCATCCAAAAGGTGGGCCATAAACGCAAGCAACCATGTGATAATTTGTCCTACACGAGTGTCACTCTTTACCTGTTAAGGAAACACGCAGAACGCCATTTAGTCACTGAAGGAAATAATTAATCTGCGGTAAATGAAACTAAAGGCTGTCCGAGGCATTAGCAGAACTTAAAAGAATGGAAATAAGTATCGGAAAATATTAGTCCTTTTACTCGGCAGAGTTCTGCCATATTTTCCTGGAACTGTGTAATCTAAGAGACGTAAAGCACACAGGCCACTTTCATTTCGCCTGTACTTACTGAGGTTTTGTGCAAGTTAGCTGCTATGTGAAACACGTACCTCCATACACAGTCCCCAGTACATTCGATAATCTAAGCAACTGCGTCGGCCATTTCATGATCTCAAAGGTATTTGAGAAAACGTTAGCACATTATGGAAAAAAAGTAAAATAAAATCCACGACACATTTCTCAGTTGGCGTCTAATATGTGTAAATCATTTTTGTAGAGTGTTGCAGTACTGCAATGAGAAGAGAGGAAGTGAAATATAAATTTCCGGTTCATCGATTTGCTATTTTTCTTGCTGTGCTCCCTCGAAAAATGTGCATCACACCTGAACTCAGAGAAACTCAAGATAACGAAGAAATATCCTCCCGTTAATCAGTTGTTTCATTTGGTTAACTAAAACGTAGCTTCTCTGTATGAGCATGTAAGCAATGAATCGTTTTTGCCCGAAGATCGTTTACCCCCCAAGTTTAAAACTTCGTTAATAGGTGAAATGGTATCAGAAGACGAGTACGAAAAAGCTTTCAGTGTGTGGAACACATTCAAGTGCAAAACACATAGTGACTATTCCGATTTACAATTGAAAATTTGCATACTCTTCCTTTCTGCCGTGTTCTAAAACTATAGCGGTCTACGCATTAAAACATATGAACTGGATCCTGCTCATTATGTAACTTTACCTTCTTTGGCACGAAACATTCTGCTGAAATTTACTAGCGCTGAACTGCAGCTTATTCTGATACTGAAGAACTCCAGATTACTTAAAGAAGCATTTCTTGGTGTTCACCCCTTGTTCACACAGTCACGCTGTTGCCAACATCAGATTCGTAGCCACTTACGACGACAAAAATGGTGAACATTATATTATACGCATTCACGGGAATAGTTTTAACAGATGGTCGATCTGACACTATCTCCTGTTGTCCAATTTTGTACAATTTTCTCCAGAAAGTAGAAAACACGTTTTCTACTTTCTGGAGAAACTTGTACAAAATTGGACACCAGGAGATAGTGTCAGATCGACCAGCTGTTAAAACCATTCTGACGCAGCATACATCTCAGAAGTGGATCACTAATATCCCAAGAATATATACGATTTTCATTTACATATTCCCTTGGTTAGAAAAAAGTTACCACTAATCGACGAATAGGAGAGAGAAAAAAGTTACCACCATCTGAATGTAATAAACCAAAGTAATTCGTTTCGATCTGCTACTCAGAATTCTGGAACAAAGTTTGAAACACAAATTCGTGTTAAACAAAAATCATAGTATTTTATCATTCAGCCAAGCTCCTTGGAGAGATTAATGCTTTGAGATTAATTTTTCAATAACATATGTTTGCAACCAGTTATTAGGTGAAAAGTGTTTTCAAACTAATAAATACACTCCAGGAAATTGAAATAAGAACACCGTGAATTCATTGTCCCAGGAAGGGGAAACTTTATTGACACATTCTTGGGGTCAGATACATCACATGATCACACTGACGGAACCACAGGTACATAGACACAGGCAACAGATCATGCACAATGTCGGCACTAGTACAGTGTATATCCACCTTTCGCAGCAATGCAGGCTGCTATTCTCCCATGGAGACGATCGTAGAGATGCTGGATGTAGTCCTGTGGAACGGCCTGCCATGCCATTTCCACCTGGCGCCTCAGTTGGACCAGCGTCCGTGCTGGACGTGCAGACCGCGTGAGACGACGCTCCATCCAGTCCCAAACATACTCAATGGGAGACAGATCCGGATATCTTGCTGGCCATGGTAGTTGACTTACACCTTCTAGAGCACGTTGGGTGGCACGGGATACATGCGGACGTGCATTGTCCTGTTGGAACAGCAAGTTCCCTTGCCGCTCTAGGAATGGTAGAACGATGGGTTCGATGACGGTTTGGATGTACCGTGCACTATTCAGTGTCCCCTCGACGATCACCAGAGGTGTACGGCCAGTGTAGGAGATCGCTCCCCACACCATGATGCCGGGTGTTGGCCCTGTGTGCCTCGGTCGTATGCAGTCCTGATTGTGGCGCTCACCTGCACGGCGCCAAACACGCATACGACCATCATTGGCACCAAGGCAGAAGCGACTCTCATCGCTGAAGACGACAGGTCTCCATTCGTCCCTCCATTCACGCCTGTCGCGACACCACTGGAGGCGGGCTGCACGATGTTGGGGCGTGAGCGGCAGACGGCCTAACGGTGTGCGGGACCGTAGCCCAGCTTCATGGAGACGGTTGCAAATGGTCCTCGCCAATACCCCAGGAGCAACAGTGTCCCTAATTTGCTGGGAAGTGGCGGTGCGGTCCCCTAGGGCACTGTGTAGGATCCTACGGTCTTGGTGTGCATCCGTGCGTCGCTGCGGTCCGGTCCCAGGTCGACGGGCACGTGCACCTTCCGCCGACCACTGGCGACAACATCGATGTTCTGTGGAGACCTCACGCCCCACGTGTTGAGTAATTCGGCGGTACGTCCACCCGGCCTCCCGCATGCCCACTATACGCCCTCGCTCGAAGTCCGTCAACTGCACATACGGTTCACGTCCACGCTGTCACGGCATGCTACCAGTGTTAAAGACTGCGATGGAGCTCCGTATGCCACGGAAAACTGGCTGACACTGACGGCGGCGGTGCACAAATGCTGCGCAGCTAGCGCCATTCGACGGCCAACACCGCGGTTCCTGGTGTGTCCGCTGTGCCGTGCGTGTGATCATTGCTTGTACAGCCCTCTCGCAGTGTTCGGAGCAAGTATGGTGGGTCTGACTCACCGGTGTCAATGTGTTCATTTTTCCATTTCCAGGAGTGTAGCAATCTTGAAAAGGCATCATATTCTTCATTGACTGTAGAAATTACTTATTTTCACTTTAGCAAATTCGTCATGTGCTACAGCATACGCTAAATATTAAAAAGCGCATTACGGTAGGACGTTACAGACTTGCATTGTGCTTAAGTACATGTGAAGCTTTAAGAAGTACAGGGTAAGTGATGTGTTACTTCTAACAAGTATCGAGCGCTGATAATCTCGTTGTTGTGCGCCCTAAAAACTATCATCATCATCTAGCAAGTGTGTTGTATACTACCATACATATGACATATTGGGTCATTCTGTATAGACACAATTTTCTTTATTTTTTAGCTTTCACAGTATGGCTCTTGATAATGGCCTTAAGACGGATATAGCCATATTTAAAATAAGAAGCCTGTACATTCAATTTCGAATATAATAAAAAGATTTACGTGACTATGAACCCAGACCAAGGGAAGGAAACCTGATAAAAAATAAAGTGTTTTGATTGCGCATGCACAACGTGTGAAAGAAACAGGACGTAACACTGTCAAAATGCTGGAAAAGTAAATATGCAGTGGCTACGGATTTTAACGAACATTGATATTAGAATGAAATGAACAGGCTTAATGTTGTCATTGACCCACCCATTGTAGCTATAGTGGATATTCTGAACAGTGAAAAAACCTTTCTTATATTTGTCCATTATGGATGTATGTTAATCAAGTTTCCAGTCGATCATGTAAAGATGTGTTATACGGGATCGAAGGTGAAAAATTAGTGCAAAAACTTAATTTTACATATATCGCTGTGAAGTAGCCTAATGGAATTAATATTTCACTAACATGAAGAGCCATAAAAAGCAATAGATCTTAAAAAATATACAAGTCTGTGAAGAAGACGTTTGCATTAAAAATATCAACCACATAGACGAAAAATTAGTATAAAGACTATTACTTTTACACTAAAGACTGTGAAGTAGCCCAGAGTGCACTAACAAGTGCAGTGATAGAAATCAGAAAATAAAAAAAAAGTTACACACCTGTGAATCAGGCTTTGCATCAACAATATCAGTCACATAGGTCAAAAATTATATCACAAGTATTAATTTTACGTGCAAGTCTATGAAGCGACCAGAGGGAACTACTATTAATCACAGAAAATTTAAAATGGCATATACGTCTGTGGAGCACTTCGAGGGCGTTTCAAAACACTTTTATGAGCAACAGAATGCCTGGCAGTCGTATGGCCTATAGCTCATGAATTAGGGAATTAGAGTAAAGACTCAATTTTAACCAACCTTCCAGACAAAATGGCAAATTCTAAAATATTTACAGGTTGTGCAAATTAAATTTACACCGGTACATGGACCCGTAAACAATAGAGAAACATAAGGATATACAACTGAGTCCTTTTCACCTCCAGTACAAATGTTAGAAAGTGTAATACACAAAAGATACTTAAATTCCGGAAATGGTAAAAATGGAAACTTTAATTTAAGAAGCACACACGCCTCCTGAGACTGATACAATTAAATAATTCCTTGATTTAGGCAGGTTTCTATCGACTGGATTCTGATTCACACCAAGGTGTTGGCGATACACGGTTAGTAGAACGACCTGAGTTATTTTGCTGCTAAACGATACTCATAATTAGCTGCACAGGGGGTGTTGTCTTGAAAATCATGACACTTAACGCCCCAAAAAAAAAAATTCCTCAGGGTTGTTTCTGTGTCAGACCAAAGCGAATCGTGGTCGGCTTGTGTGGCTATGTCCACCAGCAAAATCAGCAGGAACACGCCTGAAGTCCAACTCCCAAATATGACCCGTCAACGCACAGGCAGGACAAGTAGCAAGTACCCACTAGGGGGAGGCAGGGCCTGTGATGTAAACATCGACCATTACACACGAGGCTCCAAGAAATCAATCAGGCCTCAGAAGAAAATTTGTCAGCTACGAGCGCTTGCCGAGCCGCCAAGTCAACACCACTGGATGTCGAGAGCCAAACACTTCTCATCGGAAACGCTGCAGGAGCGTCTTCATTGCCCCTGCAGTGTGCGGACGAGAATTAACATGAAGAAGGAACTGCTCAACAGTTGTGTTATGTGGGCTGCATGACACAGGCGAACTCTCCAACCAGGCCCTCATACTTGGCTGTAGACACTATTCCCTACGCATTTTTACGTGCTCACTGTTTACTGAAAACGGAAAAGAGCGACGCGACACGACAGACGGGCATACTAGAGACACTTCTCAACACATCTGTGCAAAACGTTACCAGATTTTTCCAGTGGTTTCCATTTCGCGACCGATCGGAACTTACTTTCTGGACAACCCTCGTGTAACTGTAAAATCATATCAGGAGATACGACGTGATAAACTTTGAGCTGCACGAAAATAAAACTGCAGGGCGAAACTCTCTATATGTGTGAAATATGTAAAATGTATATGAAATATATTTTACATGTGACACATACATCTGAAAGGAGCTCATTGTAATGCCTTGGAATGATTTGAGTCAAATTTGGTACACATATTAGTGTTCAACTGGAAGAAAATGCGGTATTGTAAGATGCACCAGTCTCCTATTGGCTTCATGATGATAACATAGAGAGAGAGGGAGAGAGATGGAGTTGGTCACATAGAGAGAGAGAAGAAGGAGATGGCCACGGATAGAGAGGAGATGAAGACTAACAGAGAGAGGGGAAGGGGAAATGAACAATTGAGGGGAAAGAAGATAATGTACAGGGAAAGTAAAGAGGAGGAGATAGATATAGACAAGGGTGGAGAGAGGCAGAAACAGGAGCAGCAGGAGAGAGAAAGAGAGAGTGAGCGAGGAAATAGACAGGGAAAGTTAAGAATAGGAGATGAAAAGAGACAGGCGAGAAGAGGAGATGGGTAGAGAAAAGGAAGAGTAGAAAATGGACATGGGGTGGGGGAGGAGGAGATCCACTTGTGGGGGGGGGGCTAAATAAAGGTGGATAGAGGGAGGAGGGGAGATAGGTAGATAGAGGGGCAGGTCGAGATGGAATTATAGGGGGTGCAGAAAAAGATGCACAGGGAGGGAAGGAATAGATGCAAGGAGGGGGAAGAGTATGTGGACAAAGTGATGAAGGAGACGCAGTTGGTAAGGGAGAAGGGTAGGAGGAGAGAGACAGAGAGAGACATAGGAAGAGATGGACAGGGAGAGGGAGGCTGGAAGAGTTAAAGCAACAGATTGTAATAAATACCAAAGTAACGCTGCATACTTAGCTGGTTTATAACATTTATTATATTCTTTTAAAATTTTCATTCGGTCAATCACTAATGTTACATTTGTAAAACTCTTACTACCATATTTTTTTTTACATTTTTGTATATTTTTCACACACACACACACACACACACACACACACACACACATATTTACAATAAAATCGCATTTAATGTTTTTATGTTTTTTCACACACACGTAAAAAATCTGTTACGCTACAATTTACTATTTACAGTTTACAATTTCGACATATACGTATTTTAACTCTTTCACATGTGCACCCCTCTAACCGGAGGTGCGAATCCTTCGTCGCGCAGGGGTGTGTGTTGTCCTTCGCGTAAGTTAGTTTAAGTTAATTTAAGTAGTGTGTAAGTCTAGGGACCGATGACCTCAGAAGTTTGGTCCCTTAGGAATTCACACACATTTGAAAATTTTTTCACAAGTACACTTTTTTACATTCTTTAAGAACTCACGCGTACGCTATTCAGAATAAAATGATATTCAGTCGTTATACAGGCGGTAGTGATCCCAAGGTGATGTACAAGTCTGTCACCGTATCTGGAAGCAGAAAATGTTCATTATTCTGTGCTGATAAATGTAGCCACCGCCGTTAAGAGTAGGTACATGGTCCTTTAACTGAATTACATACTGCACAACTGTTTGACTTCTCAGCCTGGAACACTTTGCCTTTAATCATCCATCGTTAACCAATTTGCTTTGCACATTAGGCATCCTGGTTTAGTTTCAGTAGCACCTTTGGTGGTAGACCCAAATATTTGATGATGGGTCCTTCTTTCTACACTCCTGGAAATTGAAATAAGAACACCGTGAATTCTTTGTCCCAGGAAGGGGAAACTTTATTGACACATTACTGGGGTCAGATACATCACATGATCACACTGACAGAACCACAGGCACATAGACACAGGCAACAGAGCATGCACAATGTCGGCACTAGTACAGTGTATATCTACCTTTCGCAGCAATGCAGGCTGCTATTCCCCCATGGAGACGATCGTATAGATGCTGGATGTAGTCCTGTGGAACGGCTTGCCATACCATTTCCACCTGGCGCCTCAGTTGGACCAGCGTTCGTGCTGGACGTGCAGACCGCGTGAGACGACGCTTCATCCAGTCCATAACATGCTCAATGGGGGACAGATCCGGAGATCTTGCTGGCCAGGGTAATTGACTTACACCTTCTAGAGCACGTTGGGTGGCACGGGATACATGCGGACGTGCATTGACCTGTTGGAACAGCAAGTTCCCTTGCCGCTCTAGGAATGGTAGAACGATGGGTTCGATGACGGTTTGGATGTACCGCGCACTATTCAGTGTCCCCTCGACGATCACCAGAGGTGTACGGCCAGTGTAGGAGATCGCTCCCCACACCATGATGCCGGGTGTTGGCCCTGTGTGCCTCGGTCATATGCAGTCCTGATTGTGGCGCTCACCTGCACGGCGCCAAACACGCATACGACCATCATTGGCACCAAGGCAGAAGCGACTCTCATCGCTGAAGACGATACGTCTCCATTCGTCCCTCCATTCACGCCTGTCGCGACACCACTGGAGGCGGGCTACACGATGTTGGGGCGTGAACGGAAGACGGCCTAACGGTGTGCCGGACCGTAGCCCAGCTTCATGGAGACGGTTGAAAATGGTCCTTGCCGATACCCCAGGAGCAACAGTGTCCCTAATTTGCTGGGAAGTGGCGGTGCGGTCCCCTAGGACACTGCGTAGGATCCTACGGTCTTGGCGTGCATCCGTGCGTCGCTGCGGTCCGGTCCCAGGTCGACGGGCACGTGCACCTTCCGCCGACCACTGGCGACAACATCGATGTACTGTGGAGACCTCACGCCCCACGTGTTGAGCAATTCGGCGGTACGTCCACCCGGCCTCCCGCATGCCCACTATACGCCCTCGCTCGAAGTCCGTCAACTGCACATACGGTTCACGTCCACGCTGTCGCGGCATGCTACCAGTGTTAAAGACTGCGATGGAGCTCCGTATGCCACGGCAAACTGGCTGACACTGACGGCGGCGGTGCACAAATGCTGCGCAGCTAGCGCCATTCGACGGCCAACACCGCGGTTCCTGGTGTGTCCGCTGTGCCGTGCGTGTGATCATTGCTTGTACAGCCCTCTCGCAGTGTCCGGAATAAGTATGGTGGGTCTGACACACCGGTGTCAATGTGTTCTTTTTTCCATTTCCAGGAGTGTATTTGGTAATCAATAGTAGAACCTCTTTCGTATTTGCAGTTGAATATTGAATCCGTTGGGGTACTAACACCATAACATAGGATGGACCTCATCCACCAAATATGAAACAAAATCTATGGCAGTAATTCGACTTTGCAGAGTGACCATGGCACTCGTCACCGAACTCAGGCGACGTTCGACATTTATGACGTAGACTTGTTCAGAACATGGAATCAATGTGAAACAAGACTAATCGTACCACATGACTTTCTTCCATTGCTCCATAGTCCAGACTTATGGTTTCGGCACAACGCATTCCTTTTACAGGCGTTTTTATGAGTGATGAGTGGTTTAGGGAATTCCATCTCAGACTGAAATTACCTGCTTATGGCTCACCGTTCGTGTTGTTTTGGTGCTGTCATGGTTCACGAGTGTGATATACAACTCTACAGTAACTTTTACAGATGTCGTCCTCTCATTTTTCGTCATAGTTTTTTCCAATGACTGTCTGTGATGATCACTCAGCACACATTGCCACTGTTCCTTTTCTCTTTTTGTGTTATTGGTTAAATATACGGTACGGTGTAGGGTGTAGTGTGCCTATTAAAACACGAAACGCTTCTCTTATTTTGATTACAGGAACACCCCCCCCCCCCCTCACGATTTCCGACGACTTGCCGACGTTCGAATAACTGAGCTCCGACACAACGCAGTTGAGCTACACACCACACTGTGCTGTCATGAGTAACACATGGAAGGTATTGAAGAGACCACCCAAGCACCATTCGTGCTTAGCTGGTGCTAACGTGTTCGATTCCCCGCCGGGCTGGAGATTTTCTCCGCTCGGGGACTGGGTGTTGTGTTGTCCTCATCATTTTATTCTCATCACCGGAGCGCAAGTCGTCCACTGTGGCGTCGAATGAAATAAAACCTGCACTTGGCGGCCGAACTTCCCTGAATAGGGCCTCCTGGCCTACGATGCCATACGCTCATTTCCATTTCTTTCACAAGAGTGTGAACTGCAGTCTTCTCTGACATCTGCATTTATGTTCAAGCATGTTTCTCGTGTCACTTTTTTTTATGTCATCAGTCTACTGACTGGTTTGATGCGGCCCGCCACGAATTCCTTTCCTGTAC
Organism: Schistocerca gregaria; assembly: GCF_023897955.1. Lineage (NCBI taxonomy): Eukaryota > Metazoa > Arthropoda > Insecta > Orthoptera > Acrididae > Schistocerca > Schistocerca gregaria. Next base: position 485,945,163 of record NC_064927.1, read on the forward strand.
TAACCTCTTCATCTCAGAGTAGCACTTGCAACCTACGTCCTCAATTATTTGCTTGACGTATTCCAATCTCTGTCTTCCTCTACAGTTTTTGCCCTCTACAGCCCCCTCTAGTACCATGGAAGTCATTCCCTCATGTCTTAGCAAATGTCCTATCATCCTGTCCCTTCTCCTTATCAGTGTTTTCCACATATTCCTTTCCTCTCCGATTCTGCGTAGAACCTCCTCATACCTTACCTTATCAGTCCACCTAATTTTCAACATTCGTCTATAACACCACATCTCAAATGCTTCGATTCTCTTCTGTTCCGGTTTTCCCACAGTCCATGTTTCACTACCATACAATGCGTACATCGTCAGGAATTTCTTCCTCAAATTAAGGCCGGTATTTGATATTAGTAGACTTCTCTTGGCCAGAAATGCCTTTTTTGCCATAGCGAGTCTGCTTTTGATGTCCTCCTTGCTCCGTCCGTCATTGGTTATTTTACTGCCTAGGTAGCAGAATTCTTTAACTTCATTGACTTCGTGACCATCAATCCTGATGTTAAGTTTCTCGCTGTTCTCATTTCTACTACTTCTCATTACCTTCGTTTTTCTCCGATTTACTCACAAACCATACTGTGTACTCATTAGACTGTTCATTCCGTTCAGCAGATCATTTAATTCTTCTTCACTTTCACTCAGGATAGTAATGTCATCAGCGAATCGTATCATTGATATCCTTTCACCTTGTATTTTAATTCCACTCCTGAACCTTTCTTTTATTTCCATCATTGTTTCCTCGATGTACAGATTGAAGAGTATGGGCGAAAGGCTACAGCCTTGTCTTACACCCTTCTTAATGCGAGCACTTCGTTCTTGATCGTCCACTCTTATTATTCCCTCTTGGTCGTTGTACATATTGTATATGACCCGTCCGTCCCTATAGCTTACCCCACCTTTTCTCAGAATCTTGAACAGCTTGCACCATTTTATATTGTCGAACGCATTTTCCAGGTCGACAAATCCTATGAAGGTGTCTTGATTTTTCTTTAGTCTTGCTTCCATCATTAGCCGTAACGTCAGAATTGCCTCTCTCGTGCCTTTACTTTTCCTAAAGCCGAACTGATCGTCACCTAGCGCATAATCAATTTTCTTTTCCATTCTTCTGTATATTATTCTTGTAAGCAGCTTCGATGCATGAGCTGTTAAGCTGATTGTGCGATAATTCTCGCACTTGACAGCTCTTGCCGTCTTCGGAATTGTGTGGATGATGCTTTTCCGAAAGTCAGATGGTATGTCGCCAGACTCATATATTCTACACACCAACGTGAATAGTCGTTTTGTTGCCACTTCCCCTAATGATTTTAGAAATTCTGATGGAATGTCAACTATCCCTTCGGCCTTATTTGACCGTAAGTCCTCCAAAGCTCTTTTAAATTCCGATTCTAATACAGGAGCCCCTACCTCTTCTAAATCGACTCCTGTTTGTTCGTCTATCACATCAGACAAATCTTCACCCTCATAGAGGCTTTCAATATATTCTTTCCACTTATCTGCTCTCTCCTCTGCATTTAACAGTGGAAATCCTGTTGCACTCTTAATGTTACCACAATTGCTTTTAATGTCACCAAAGGTTGTTTTGACTTTCCTGTATGCTGAGTCTGTCCTTCCGACAATCATATCTTTTTCGATGTCTTCACATTTTTCCTGCAGCCATTTGGTCTTAGCTTCCCTGCACTACCTATATATTTCATTCCTCAGCGACTTGTTTTCCTTCCCAACTTCTGTGATGGCCCTTTATTGAGACGTCCATTCCTCTTCAACTGTGTTGCCTACTGCGCTATTCCTTATTGCTGTATCTATAGCGTTAGAGAACTTCAAACGTATCTCGTCATTCCTTAGAACATCCGTATCCTACTTCTCTGCGTATTGATTCTTCCTGACTAATGTCTTGAACTTCATCCTACTCTTCATCACTACTATATTGTCATCTGAGTCTATATCTGCTCCTGGGTACGCCTTACAATCTAGTATCTGAATTCGGAATCTCTGTCTGACCATAATGTAATCTAATTGAAATCTTCCCGTATCTCCCGGCCTTCTTCAAGTATACCTCCTCCTCTTGTGATTCTTGAACAGGGTATTCGCTATTACTAGCTGAAACATGTTACAGAACTCAATTAGTCTTTCTCCTCTTTCATTCCTTGGCCCAAGCGCATATTCTCCTGTAACCTTTTCTTCTGCTCCTTCCCCTACAACTGCATTCCAGTCGCCCATGACTATTAGATTTTCGTCCCCCTTTACATACTGCATTACCCTTTCAATATCCTCATACACTTTCTCTATCTGTTTATCTTCAGCTTGCGACGTCAGCATGTATACCTGAACTATCGTTGTCGGTGTTGGTCTGCTGTCGATTATGATTAGAACAACCCGGTCACTGAACTGTTCACAGTAACACACCCTCTGCCCTACCTTCCTATTCATAAAGAATCCTGCACCTGTTATACCATTTTCTGCTGCTGTTGATATTACCCGATACTCATCTGACCAGAAATCCTTTCTTCCTTCCACTTCACTTCACTGACCCCTACTATATCTAGATTGAGCCTTTGCCTTTCCCTTTTCAGATTTTATAGTTTCCCTACCACGTTCAAGCTTCTGACATTCCACGCCCCGACTCGTAGAACATTATCCTTTCGTTGATTATTCAATCTTTCTCTCATGGTAACCTCCCCCTTGGCAGTCCCCTCCCGGAGATCCGAATGGGGGACTATTCCGGAATCTTTTGCCAATGAAGAGATCATCATGACACTTCTTCAACTACAGGCCACATGTCCTGTGGATACACGTTACGTGTCTTTAATGCAGTGGTTTCCATTGCCTTCTGCATCCTCATGTCGTTGATAATTGCCTACTCTACCGCCTTTAGGGGCAATTTCCCACCCCTAGAGCAAGAAAGTGCCCTGAACCTCTATCCGCTCCTGCGTCCTCTTTGACAAGGCTGTTGGCAGAATGAGGCTGACTTCTTATGCCGGAAGTCTTCGGCCGCCAATGCTGATTATTTATCAATTTGTAGGCAGTGGCGGGGATGGAACCCGGGACCGAAGACGTTTTGATTATGAATCAAAGACGGAACCCCTAGACCACGCCTGTTGAATAGCAGCAACAGATAATGTGCAGATCGCATTCATTTAACCCTTCATTACACACTTCTTTTTAGAAGTTAATTTTTTTTATTTCATATTGTTCACGGATGTCAGGAAAAATGTTGAAAAAATAAGATGTTTTTAATTACTACCCCCTGCTGTACATATACACACGAAATTGATTTGTAAACTACTCACATATTTGCTAGCAGAAATACAAGATGAACGGAGCAGAATAATCTCCAAAGGTTGTAGAAGCACTACAAAACGTTTGCATTCACGTGTTCTTCCATTCAACTACCAACAATCACCGCCGAAAGAGAGCAACGTCAGCCTGACTTCCAATGCTATACACGGCAACACACGTTGTCGCGTCATACACCCAGTAGCGCATTCTAGTGGCAGACTCTTATCAGTTACCGTCGTAATTCAACATAGCACATTAGCAAAGCAGTTTCAAGCGTTAAACTTCAAGAACAACGGCGAAAAGAGAGTTGAAACTTTACTTTGGACATCTGCAAAGCAACGCAGTGAGGGGTTAAGCGGTAAGAAGCAAAATGTTATCACGTAATGGCCGACTATAGAAGGGTAACAAGCAGCCTGGAGGATAGAGCAAGCGCCATGTGTTGATGTGTCAGGATGGATGTTGGGCAACCAAGGACGCTTACTACGGCTCCAGGTCTCTTCCATCTGCTTGCTTCCTAGTTGACAACCGCAAAGTAACTTCTAGCAGAGTGTAGTGCTCGACTCCTCCGCCGGCGGCGAGACGCACCGCCGGCAACGAGAAGTGGGTCAACCGCAGTGGGCAGGTGGGCGAGAGCTACGAGCAGAGCCGGCCGCGACGCTGTCGCGCGGTCGCCGCTATCTGCCCCGTAAATTTGCCGCACCTGCCCTGGCCGCCCCCTCCCCCCTCACCCACCCGCTACAGTGTAATTGTTATGCGACACTGCGGCGCTGTAGCAGATAGCGGGCCAGACGTCAGCAAGAGAAGCAGGTGGGCGCCGTCTGGCCGCGTGATCGACGGGTGCCTCGAATTTGCTGCAACAGCCAGATACCTGCCTTTCGTGGGCGCATATCTTTCGCTGTATACAGAGTTTGTTGCTGTTGTTGTGGTCTTCAGTCCTGAGACTGTTTTGATGCAGCTCTCCATGCTACCCTATCCTGTACAATATTCTTCATCTCCCAGTACTTACTGCAACCTACATTCTTCTGAATCTGCTTAGTGTATTCATCTCTTGTTCTCCCTCTACGATTTGTACCCTCCACGCTGTCCCCCAATCCTAAATTTGTGATCGTGTCGTGCATCAGAACATGTCCTACTAACCGGTCCCTTCTTTTTGTCAAGCTGTGCCACAAATTCCTCCCTACTTCTGTTCAATACTTCATCATTAGGTTTGTGATCTACCCGTATAATCTTCATCATTCGAAAGCTTCTATTCTCTTCTTGTCCAAACTATTCATCGTCTATTTTTCACTTCCATACGTTGCTACGCTCCATACAAATACTTTCATAAACGACTTCCTGACACTTACATCTATACTCGATGTTAACAAATTTATCTTCTTCTGAAACGCTTTCCTTGCCATTGCCAGTCACATTTTATATCCTCTCTACTCCGACCATCATCAGTTATTTTGCTCCCCAGATAGCAAAACTCCTTTACTACTTTAAGTGTCCCATTTCCTAATCTAATTCCGTCAGCATCAACCGACTTAATTCGACTACATTCCATTATCCTCGTTTTGCTTTTGTTGATGTTCATCTTATATCCTCCTTTCAAGATACTATCCATTCCGTTCAACTGCTCTTCCAAGTCCTTTGCTGTCTCTGATAGAATTACAATGTCATCAGTGAACCTCAAAGATTTTATTTCTTCTCCATGCATTTTAATACCTACTCCGAACTTTTCTTTTCTTTCCTTTACTGCTTGCGCAATATACACATTGAATAACATCGGGGACAGGCTACACCCTTGTCTCACTCCCTGCCCAACCACTGATTCGGTTTCATGCCTCTCGACTCTGATAACTGCCATCTGCTTTCTGTACAAATTGTAAATGGCCTTTCGTTCCCTGTATTTTACCCCTGCCACCTTCAGAATTTTAAAGAGAGTATTCCAGTCAACAGAGTGGCTAACATGAACCCAGCAGAGGTGTGATCCATTGTTCTACAGTAGCCAGACCACGCAGACAGACACGTGTGTCGTTCAATCAGTAATACCACTCATCTCTTTTCCTAGACCAATTTCTGGGAGAAAAATGGGGCTTTCTTGTGGAACATCGTTAGCTAGCTATCAAAACTGCCTCTGCAACGGAGGTGCTTTCCAAGCACAAATCATTTACTGAGTTTCTTTTTGCCGAAAAGTAGATCATTCCTAGGACTTCCTCTGTCTTCCAGCTCCGAAAGCCCCACTGTTAATAGTGCCAAGCCCATGTCTAATAGGACGTGATGGCTCTGGGCGCATGACCGAATTTGCTCTCATTTACTGGTCTAGTCAACACTCCTTGCCTTACTGTGACGGGTCGATAACATCTCTGAGTTTCAGAGCTTTGGTCTTTCTGCGACACGTGGCTGTTGCAGTAAAGGAATAGAAGGCTGTCCGAGCTATTTACTGACGCTATTTAGCACTTATGCGTACCATTTCTGTCCATGTAAATTAAGTATTCCGAGCAAATGAAGTTTCATTACTGATTTGCATACGATGGAGACTGTTTCCTGAAAATCAGACCTGGAATGTAGTACAGGTTCAGTAATAAGTCACTATAAAAATTACGAAAGCGGTCAATGTCAGAAATGATGAATCTGATGCAATCTTCAACACACAGTTTTTAGGCAAAATGACACTCAGTTTACAACCAATATTTTAATATTATACGATTCCTCATAAATAAAATTCGCTGTTAATGTTTTGTTGAGTTCCTCATCAAATTTGTTTGTAGGACAATCTATATTATTAATTACTGGCTTGATTGATTTCTGTTATTTATGAAGTTTAATTTGTGATCTCAGGACAGATTTATGTACCTTAAATCTTTATCTCAAAGCAGAAAATACAAATTTTCTTCGTTCTGATCGGTTCTTTATGGAATGGCTTTGTAGGTTCCTGTTTGACATCTACATCTACATCTACATCTACACCCATACTCCGCCAGCCACCTGACGGTATGTCAGTACCTTGAGTACCTCTATCGGTTCTCCTTTCTATTCCAGTCTCGTATTGTTCGTGGAAAGAAAGATTGTCGGTATGCCTCTGTGTGGGCTCTAATCTCTCTGATTTTATCCTCATGGTCTTTTCGCGAGATGGACGGAGGAGGGAGCAATATACAGCTTGACTCCTCGGTGAACGCATTTTCTCAAAACATCAACAAAAGCCCGTACCGCGCTATTTAGCGTCTCTCCTGCAGAGTCTTCCACTGGAGTTTATCTATCATCTCCGTAACACTTTCGTGATTACTAAATGATCCTGTAACGAAACGCGCTACTCTCTGTTGGATCCTCTCTATCTCTTCTGTCAACCCTATCTGGTACGGGGCCCACACTGCTGAGCAGTATTCAAGTACTGAGCGAACAAGCGTACTGTAACCTATTTCCTTTGTTTTAGGATTGCATTTCCTTAGGATTCTTCCAATGAATCTCAGTCTGCCACCTTTACTGAGGATCCCTTTATACCATCATTTAATTTTAAATCACTCCTAATGCCTACCCGCAGATAATTTATGGAATTAACTATTTCCAGTTGCTCACCTGCTATATTGTAGCTAAATGATAAGGGATCTTTCTTTCTATGTATTCCCAGCACATTACACTTGTCTACATCGAGACTCAATAGCTATTCCCTGCACCATGCGTTAATTCGTTGTACATCCTCCTGCATTTCAGTATAATTTTCCATTGTTGCAACCTCTCGATACACCACAGCATCATCTGCAAAAAGCCTCAGTGAACTTCCGATGTCATCCACCAGGTCATTTATGTATATTGTGAATAGCCACGGTCCTATGACACTCCCCTGCGGCACACCTGAAATCACTCTTACTTCGGAAGACTTCTCTCCATTGAGAATGACATGCTGCATTCTGTTATCTAGGAACTCTTCAATCCAATCACACAATTAGTCTGATGGTCCCTATGCTCTTACTATCTACGGAATCCTGACACTGAACAAATCGCAGGGTGTCTGTCAGGGTGTCGCTGGGTGTAGCAACAAGGTCGCGCATAAGTCTCCCCCCCCCCTCTCCCCCTACCCCCAACGAGCCATCCTGCAGCACACAGCTGTGACTCTTGCAATACTGGAACGGGCGCACACTTCTTTCGAAGTGATAAACGGATCACAATCAAACGCCTCGCTGCACAACTGCACTTTCTCACACAAGACATGGATCCGAGAGGAGCTTTCAAGCCTTCAATGGACTGTTCTTCATCATCATCGCCCACACTTTTCGACTTCCATTTATTTTGTGCAATGGAGGAAGTACTTCACGCGAAGCAGTAGGATACAGATGCAGCGATTCCTTAGCTCCGACGTCGATCATATGGGTACACAGGCCGAGACAGTAAGGCGCCGTAAGGCCGTCTTATAGAGTGGAGGTTACGTTCCAGAATAGGAATTTGTAACCAGAAGAGTGGTAATTTAAAAAGTGTATAGATACTCCTGAAAGAAAACCTGCTTTGAGGAAAATTATGCTGCGTTACTTTCTGAACGAAGAATGGAACTACAAACACACATTTACACACAAAAGAACATTTTCACCACCTGTCTACCGGGAATATGTGTGGGAACAGATTAGAGATAACTATGAAATTAAACAGTGCATCTTATAAAACTGGCCATTACAAATGCTACACCAACGAAGATGACGTGCTACAGACTCTAAGTTTAACCAACAGGAAGAATATGCTGTGATATGCAAATTATTAGCTTTTCAGAGCATTCACACAAGTTTTGCGCCGGTGGCGACACCTGCAACGTGCTGACATATGGAAAGTTTCCAACCGATTTCTCATACACAAACAGCAGTAAACCGGCGTTGCCTGGTGAAACGTTGTTGTGATGCCTCGCGTGAGGAGGAGAAATGCGTACCATCACGTTTCCGACTTTGATAAAGGTCGGATTGTAGCCTATTGCGATTGCGGTTTATCGTATCGTGACATTGCTGCTCGCGTTGGTTGAGATCCGATGACTGTCAGGAGAATATGGAATCGGTGGGATCAGGAGAGTAATACGGAACGCCGTACTGGATCCAACGGCCTCGTATCACTAGCAGTCGAGATGACAGGCATCTTATCCGCATGGCTGTAACCGATCATGCAGCCACGTCTCGATCCCTGAGTCAACAGATGGAGACGTTTGCAGGACAACAACCATTTGCATGAACAGTTCGACGACGTTTGCAGCAGCATGGACTATCAGCTCGGAGACCAAGGCTATGGTTACCCTTGACGCTGCATCAGAGACAGCGAGGGAAAAACTAGCAAGAAGAGATTGTGCGACATAAACGAAAGTTGACGGGCATGTTGCTACACCTGAAAGATGATGTCTATTCACATTTAGCATAAGAGAGGCGCTCTGTAATGGTCGCGAGCGTTAGTCACCTTTCAGACTGACGTAGTCAATTGATGTTAATGAAGAATGGCTCTAAGGCGAGGAATGAGCCATTATCAAAACCAGACTGAGTTCGAACGAGGGCGTATAATAGGTCTACAAACAGCTGAATGTACCTTCTGCGATTCTGCAGAAAGACTTGGCTGGAATATGGCCATCGTACATGACTGCTGGAAGCGATGGTCGCAGCAGTGTACGGTCGCAACAACACCAGACAATGAACGACCACCGCGCGACTGCTACGGTCGCAGGTTCGAATCCTGCCTCGGACATGGATGTGTGTGATGTCCTTAGGTTAGTTAGGTTCAAGTAGTTCCAAGTTCTAGGGGACTGATGACCACAGCAGTTAAGTCCCATAGTGCTCAGAGCCATTTTAGCCAATGAACGACCACTTGGCACTACCGAGAGGGAAGACCGTAGTATTCGACGTATGGCTCTGGCGCTTCGTACTGCATCTGCAGCAGCAAGTTGAGCAGCAGTTGGCACCACAGTGACAGAGCGAACTCTAACAAATCGTTTCCTTCGAGGACAGCTCCGAGCGAGACGCCCTGTAGCGTTCATTCCACTGACCCCTAACCGCCGTCGTTTGCGTCTTCAATGGCGTCAAGTGATAGGTCATTGGAAAGCAGGGTGGAGGCCTTCTGTGTTCTCTGATGGTAACTGGTTCTGCCTCTGAGCCACTGATGTCCATATTTTATTAGAAGAAAGCCAGCTGAGACCCTGTAACCAACTTGTTTGCGTGTTAGACACACTGGTGAAACGTTTGCAGCTGTGGTCTGAAGTGCGATTCCGTAAATCAGCAGGAGCACTCTCGAATTTATCCATGCACCCTGATCGCAAAACGGTTCGTCAATCTGGGGATCCGACCTAATGTGCTGCCATTCATGAATAGCGTACCAGGGAGGGGTGCGGGATCGGAGTTGAGGGGTTGGGTGTTCTATCAAGATAACGCTCGTCCACGTACTGCTTTTGTAACTCAACATGCTCTACAGAATGTTGACATGTTACCTTGTCCTACACTATCACCAGAGCTGTCTCCCGTGGAGCACATATGGGGCGACAACGGACGACGACTCCAGCGACATCCACAAACAGCATTAACCGTCCCTGTACTGACAGACCAAGTGCTAATCGGCATGGATCTTCGTCCCACAAACTGACATCCACCATCTGTACAGCACAATCCATGCACATTTGCATGCTTGCATTCAACATTCTGGCGGTTCCACCGGTTGCTAACGTACGAGCGGTTCACGTTTACAATGCTTTATACCACGCTTACGTTTGCCTGTGACCTTGCAATATCGATCACTTAAATATGTTGCCTAGACAAACCTATTGTGACGTCTCTTTTTGTCTCAGCTCGATGGTGATGGTTGTCCCAGTAGAGATGACGTGGAACGACTTCAGTCGATCACGACAACGCCAGTCTGTAACTGTTATAAAAACAAACTCCTCGCGCGGTTTGCTTATTTTTCAGATACTGTCTCTCAAAACTCATGTCAACGTCTCGATGGAGCAGCACGCCAGAGTGTGTGCGCCGCCCTTGCTTGTAATTAATGCAATGGTGTGCGATGTCTATTCATCTTCTCCACTTTTAAATATAGCAACGGCACCACTCGATAACGCGATAACTTCCGTTATCTGAAATTATAACCAAACGTCCTTTGGGTGTTCGGGACAGACTTTTCAGTTTACGCGAGCTTGCTGACTGTAGTTCTTATGCCCGGTTTTATAATGGGTATTCAAACGTTGAAATTATAATGTCCTGAATCATCAATTCATCACCCAAGCCGATATCACATCATGATTTTTGCGAGGATATTGAGTTGTTAATTCTTATTCCATCGTCAAGGTGTCGCTACGTCGCGTATTCAACAACTATACGACAATTCCAGAGATAACATACCCTTGAGCCATTTTCAGAATGCGTCGTATTTAGGTGTAATCTTATTGCTGGTTACAGTTAAATTGTCAGTAAATCACTTTTCACTTTTATGTTATCCGAAGAATTAGTTAATTCAACAAATACTCATTAAATATCCATTAAATGATAGATGAAATGAAGTTTATTGTTCTTCGTAATCTACACTGAGCACATGTACATCTACATGATTACTCTGCAATTCACATTTAAGTGCTTGGGAGAGGAATCATCGAGCCACAATCATACTATCTCTCTACCATTACACTCCCAAAAAGCGCGCGGGAAAAACGAACACCTAAACCTTTCTGTTCGAGCTCTGATTTCTCTTATTTTATTTTCATGATCATTTCTACCTATGTAGGTTGGGCTCAACAAAATATTTTCGCATTCGGAAGAGAAAGTTGGTGACTGAAATTTCGCAAGAAGGTCTCGCCGCGACGAAAAACGTCTTTGCTGTAATGACTTCCATCCCAATTCGCGTATCATATCTGCCACACTCTCTCCCCTATTACGTGATAATACAAAGCGAACTGCCCTTTTTAGCACCCTTTCGATGTCCTTCGTCAATCCCACCTGGTAAGGATCCCACACTGCGCAGCAATATTCTAACAGAGGACGAACGAGTGTAGTGTAAGCTGTCTCTTTAGTGGACTTGTTGCATCTTCTAAATGTCCTGCCAATGAAACGCAACCTTTGGCTCACCTTCCCGACAATATTATCTATGTGGTCTTTCCAACTGAAGTTATTCGTAGTTTTTACACCCAGGTATGTAGTTGAATTGACAGCCTTGAGAATTGTACTATTTATCGAGTAATCGAATTCGAAACGATTTATTTTGGAACTCATGTGGATCACCTCACACTTTTCGTTATTTAGCGTCAACTGCCACCTGCCACACCATACAGCAATCTTTTCTAAATCGCTTTGCAACTGATACTGGTCTTCGGATGACCTTACTACACCGTAAATTACAGCATCATCTGCGAACAACCTAAGAGAACTGCTCAGATTGTCACCCAGGTCATTTATATAGATCGGGAAGTTTAAAGTTTCTGTTTCGTACCATTTGGTACTCTTTCATCCCATCCTTTCTTTATGATAAGCATTAGTATTTACATAACATTCTTGGTAATCAAAGTGTCAAGAGTGCAAATTTTTCTGTCAGTACGTATCATCACTGTCAGGATGTCTGATTTTTCTATTTCGTTCATTGTTGTGGTCTTCAGTCCTGAGACTGGTTTGATGCAGCTCTCCATGCTCCTCTATCCTGTGCAAGCTACTTCATCTCCCAGCACCTACTGCAGCCTACATCCTTCTGAATCTGCTTAGTGTATTCATCTCTTGGTCTCCCTCTACGATTTTTACCCTCCATGCTGTCCTCCAATACTAAATTGGTGATCCCTTGATGCCTCAGAACATGTCCTACCAACCGATACCTTCTTCTGGTGAAGTTGTGCCACAAACTTCTCTTCTCCCCAATCCTATTCAATTCTTCCTCATTAGTTAGGTGATCTACCCATCTATTCTTCAGCATTCTTCTGTAGCACCACATTTCGAAAGCTTCTATTCTCTTCTTTTCCAAACTCTTTATCGTCCATGTTTCAGTTCCATACATGGCTACACTACATACAAATACTTTCAGAAATGACTTCCTCACACTTAAATCAATACTCGATGTTAACAAATTTCTCTTCTTCAGAAACGCTTTGCTTGCCATTGCCAGTCTACATTTTTTATCCTCTCTACTTCGACCATCATCTGTTATTTAACTCCCCAAATAGCAAAACACCTTTACCACTTTAATTGTCTCATTTCCTAATCTATTTCCCTCAGCATCAAACGACTTAATTCGAATACATTCCATTATTCTCGTTTTGCTGTTGTTGATGTTCATCTTATATCCTTCTTTCAAGACACTGTCCGTTCCATTCAACTGCTCTTCCAAATCCTTTGCTGTCTCTGACAGAATTACAATGTCATCGGCGAACCTCAAAGTTTTTATTTCTTCTCCATGGACTTTAATACCTACTCCGAAATTTTGTTTTGTTTCCTTTACTGCTTGCTCAATATACAGATTGAATAACATCGGGGATAGGCTACAACTCTGACTCACTCCCTTCCCAACCACTGCCTCCCTTTCATGCCCCTCGACTTTTATAACTGCCATCGGGTTTCTGTACAAATTGTAAATAGCCTTTCGCTCCCCGTATTTTACCCCTTCCACCTTTAGAATTTGAAAGAGAGTATTCCAGTCAAATTGTCAACAGCTTTCTCTAAGTCTACAAATGCTAGAAACGTAGGTTTGCTTTATCTTAATCTTTCTTCTAAGATATGTCGTAAGGTCAGTATTGCCTCACGTGTTCCAGTATTTCTATGGAATCCAAACTGATCTTCCCCGAAGTCGGCTTATACTAGTGTTTATTATGGGTTCTATAACTGAGCTGTTACACTATTCCTGAAACATCATTAGCCTGCATTAATTATTTTTTTGATGTATACATTTTTCCTGCAAGGATAAGTGCACTTTGTTACAAGAATAACATGTCATCATAATATTCATTTCAAAGATTTGGCTGTTGCCTACTCCGAAAACATAAACGCAATCTTTTCTACCTTTTCCAACATCTTCCAGTATCTCATTTCCCTTTAGTTCTGGTTCTACTGTGGAATTGTATGACGTATTTTCATAAGGCGTTATGCCCAGGCTTCACGATTTTTAAAAACTGTTTCATTCATGTTGCAAATATTCCATTCTGTTCTAATTTCTTCATTACTAATCTTGTTTCTTCTTCTAGAGGCCTTCTCCTTCTTTAGGAATCTTGCCTGTGATGTTTTAATATTTTATTCTTTTTTTGTGGTATTCCAGCTGTCGTTCCCACAGGATAACACAAAAACCGCCATCACTTTATACGAATTTGTGATGGTTTCATTTTGTACTTAATAGCCCAATGCTGTGCTAAACGTACCAGACACGGTTTCAAATTTTGGTGTTTTATTTTTACTATCAGAGTCAAAATCAAATCATGTAGCTCAGTGTAAACAAGAGATTTGAGAGACTTCTTCTGAAAGTCAATTATCCAAAAAATGGTTCAAATAGCTCTGAGCACTATGGGACTTAACATCTGAGGTCATCAGTCCCCTAGACTTCGAACTACTTAAACCTAACTTACCTGAGGACATCACACACATCCATGCCTGAGGCAGGGTTCGAACCTGCGTCTGTAGCAGCAGCGTGGTTTTGGACTGAAGCACCTAGAACAGCTCGGCCACAGCACCCGGCGCGAATTATCCAAAAGCGTTTTTGATCTGTCTAGATAGAAGGTCTACAACTTCGCTTCCGCCGTTTTTTCCCCTAATTTTGTAGCTTTAATGAAACAAATTGGTCACACATGTATCATTCAAAGTATTTTCCATCGCTGGCCACTACATTCTCCCATCTTTCTGGGAGTGTACGAATCCCGCGTCGAAAAAATTGTTCATCTTTTGAAGCGGTCCACGAATCGATCCAATTTGTGGCTTCTTCATAAAATCGGAAGTGTTGGTCAGCCAGGCCATGCGCCATTGATCTAAACACGTGATAGTCTGAGGGAGCAATGTCTGGAGAATACGGCGGGTGGGGGTGGGACTTCCCATTTTAATGTTTCCAAGTACATTTTGACCTCTTTCGCAACGTGGGGGTGAGCGATGTCGTGCTGCAAAATCACTTTATGGTGCCTCTCACTGTATTGCGGACGTTTGTCTTTTAATGGTCTGCTCAAACGGATTAATTAGGTTCGATAACAAGCACCTGTGATTGTTTCACTTGTTTTTAACACCTCATAGTACACGACGCCGAGCTGGTCCCACCAAATGCAGAGAATAATCTTGGAGCCGTGAATATTCCGTTTGGCCGTTGACATGGAAGCATGGCAGGGATATCCCCATGATTTTTTGGGTTTAGGGTTATCGTAATGAACCCATTTTTCGCCCCTAGTCACATTGCGATGCAGAAATCGCTTCCGCTTTTGCCTCTGAAGTAACTGTTCACAAACACACAAACGCCGTTCCAAGTCTCTTGGTTTCAACTCACACGGGACCCAAGTTCCTTCTTTCTTAATCATGCCCATAGCCTTGAGACGTTTTGAAATGGCATTCGACGAGACCCAGCCGCTGTTTTCTTCATATTGAAACAAAACAGTAACACCTACCGCAAATGACGAGAATTAGGTTTCTAAACTGACATTTTCTATCAAAAACAACTTTATGATGTAGACACAAATCGTCTAATGTTTGAATGAGGTAATGTTGACAGTGGTCCAAGCCAACCGCCCGACGTCTGCGATCTGTTTCTCTCGGCGGCTACTTACCGTTGTCTCCACCTATTGGGAGACGGCGGAAGTAAAGTTGTACATCTTATTTTTTCCTCGAAATGCCATTATTTCCTTTCTATTATTAGAAATTTTAAATCTGTATTTATTGCATATTTTGCTCAGCTGGAGTACAGAACTTTGGAGGCCATCTAAAGGCTTTTGAATACCAACGACATCATCTGCCAGCAGAACTACGTTTATGTATTCTTGTTTAGCTGTCTTAAGTTCTTTGTATACTTTACATTTCCATTTACGAAAAATGAGGTCATTATAAATATTAGAAAGGACAGGTAATAGTTCACGCCCTTGTCTTATAGCTTGGTTGGTAATTTTTTAAAATCGCTTCCTACTTTTGTTTATTACAGTGCTCATATTTTTATACAGACTTCTTACTACATCTGTTAGGTGATAAGGATATCCACATTATCAGACATAAAGTTTCATAGAAAATCTTGGCTTACACAATCAAAAGCCTTCTCAAAATTGTTAAAGGCCATATAGCATCCTATATCAAATCCTCTTAGTTTTTCTATAATGTTTTGAATTACAAACATATTGTCTGTTAATGAACGGCCTGTTATAAATCCACTGAATTCTTCAGAAATAATGGCTTTTGTAATATCCTTCATGCGGGTATTGACTTTCTGTAGGTATAGATTGTAGCTAGCAACTGATACAACGATAGTTTTCTTTCCGTAAAAACAAACCAGCAACCAAAGTAATATTAATCTCTTCGAAAGTACACCTCTTTACCCCTTTTTACAATTGTGAAATTAAAATGTGCTGCATCTACACGACTATTCTGCAGTGCTTCACGGAGGGTTCATCAAACCACTTTCACACTATTTCTCCGCTGTTTCACTCTTGAAAAGCACTCGGGAGAAAAGAACATTTAAATCTTTCTACGCAAACTCTGATTTCTCTTATTTTATTACGGTAATCATTTCTGCATATGTAAGTTGGCCATCCCAACGCTCGTATCATCCCCGTGAAATCTCTCCCTTGTTTCATGATAATGCAAACCGAACTGCCTTCCTTTCAACTTTTTCAATGCCATCCGCCAATTCTATCTGGTCGGGAGTCCTTACCGCTCAGTATTACTTTACAAGAGGACGGATAAGCGTAATATACATAATCTCTTTAGTCCATCTTCAGGGTATGCTGCCAATAAAACTGAATTTCCGTTTCGCCTTCTCCACAACATAGCCTATGAGAGCATTCCAGTTTAAGTTTACAACTGTTAATCTAGAGGAATATTGGGTAAGAGATAGAAAATGCCTGCTACTGTTCATAGATTTTTCAGCATTCATCCATATAGCAATTTAATATCGTGAACGAGTTCCGAATTCAATAAATCTCACTGACATGATTAATACATGTATGAAACAAGAGCGGTAGTAAGAATTGGAGCACGCTACTCACGAACTTGGGCCGACAAGAACTGGAATAAATTAGGGAGATGCATTGTCATTAGTGCTATTTAATCGTACTGTGGAGAAAATCGTGAAAGAGAGCCAATTTCAGTAGTGTAATGGGCTACGAATGTAGCATGGCACGTTGCAGACATTAGCTCCCGCAGACAGCAACATCTAGCAGCTGTGAGCAAGACACTGGTGAGATGTTTAGAAGGGTCGCCATAACAGGAGGTAGAGCAGGACTACTCATTAGTAAACAAAAAGAGGGCCATATGCAGACAGGCAGAAGTACAGAACTAAATATCCACAACGCTGCAGTCTGTTGATCAAATAACTGGGGAGTTGGTGCGATTGATGTAACCAAATGCCCATAGAATAAAATGAAAGAATTTCTGTTGGCTGCAGATGTCAATACCTTCAAATTTGAAGCCGTATCACATGGCGCGAAAATGACGTTCTACGATGCTGTTATGCGGCCCATTGTCCTCTATCATTCGGAAATCGTTTCGTCATGGAATCGTTTAGTCGACGATACAGCGTTACACAGATGCTGAACAGTAAGAGACATTTCAAGAAAGGTGTAGTGCATCACGAAGAGGGTTACTATTGATATTTCGAGTAGACAATTTCCGGGAAGAAACGGACAACTTCTTCCTATATACATATCTAGAAAAAGCACTACCAGAAAATTCGAGAAATCAGAATTAATACAGAGGCTTACCGAGAATCGTTCTCCTCTCGAGCCATTCGCGTGTAGAAAATACAAGGGGGGATCAGTTAGAGGTGCCTGAAGTTCCCTCTGCCAAACACCGCTAGATGGCCTGCGGAATATGATGTAGACGTAAAGTAAGTAAAAATGAGATGCCGAAGCTTCTTACAATTGAGAGAAAGGAGATGAAAAGAATCTTGAGGCCACAGAAAGGCGGACATACTTGAAGAGCAAGAAAGAATAAAGAAGAGCATTGACTAGATGAAAGTTTTAAATATCAAAAGAGCAGACGAATCCAATGGGCAGGACACGAAATCCACATGCCAGAGCCCCGACTTCCCGAGCAAGCTATCATTGTCCACATTACAAGCGAAAGACCCCAAGGCCATGAGGGCTTTCAAATAAAAAAATGTGGCTCTCAAATATATACCTCAAAGTTGAAATATTAAAAGTTTTGGCTGATATCGTTTTCTAGGGGCTGGGATACGTAATTGTCGCATTACAAACCAAATACTACTGAGTCTACAGTATGTAATATGAATATACACATAAATCGAATGGTCGAAGGTTCCTATCACTCAGCAACTTCGAATTTTGAATGTAAATTAATAAATGAAAGATTTAAATTAAATAAAATCTGCAGGTACTACTGTTAATGACTTTGAATGATGAGTACGATATCAGAAGTACTTTTAAGAATGCTGTTTATGGCTGCAAAACAGTTATTGGTGTCCATGGTTCAGCAATTAAATAAAATATAAGTTTAATAAAAGGGAAACAATGGGTTCCTACTTCACGTAATTAGTAATGAGCAACAACATAGCTCGCGAGATATTCACTTATAAACGCACCCTACGTCTTCATGCAGAAGCCTTGGAAATCTCGCAAGTGCACTAGTCGGCACTACGAAATATTTCAATTTCCCGCGACCACGCATAAACTGCTCGGCATTCTTCCAGTACTTCCTGCGACCGTCCGTCGCGCCTTCCCATCCAGCACTCTCCTGTCCTGAGCGACATGCTGCTCCTCACCCACTTCTATACAGTCTCTCTACTGACTTCAGTAGTCGCCTACCGTAGTAACGAGCGCTGTGACTGGCTAAAGCTCTCCCGTCATGTTTCCTAGCCAACGCACACACACAAGCATTTGATACACATACGAATTACTGGATTTACATTAAAATAACTTGAAATTAAATAAATATTCCTACGGATGGGCCATAAACGCTCTCTAACATACATTATTAAATACATAAATAAATTAAATAAAGATGTATCCCCAATTAAGAGATCTGACATTCCACTCTCAGATCCGTAGAACGCCAGTTTTCGTTCTCCTGATAACGGCGTCCTCTTGAGTAGTCCCCACCCGGAGATCTCAGTGGGGGAGTATTTTACCTCCGGAATATTTTACCCAAGAGGACACCATCATCATTAAACTACACAGTAAAGCTGCATGCCCTCGGGAAAAATTACGTCTGTAGTTCCCCCTTGCTTTCAGCCATTCGCAGTACCAACACAGCAAGGGCGTTTGGGTTAGTGTTACAAGGCCAGATCAATCATCCAGACTGTTGCCCCTGCAACTACTGAAAAGGCTGCTGCCTCGCTTCAGGTACCACACGTTTTTCTGGCCTCTCTACAGATACCCCTCCACTGTGGTTGCACCTACGGTACGGCTATCTGTATCGTTGAGGCACGCAAGCCTCCCCACCAACGGCAAGGTCCAAGGTCCATGGTTCATGGTGTTCATTCCATTGAAACATACTACGCTTCTGGGTTCAAAGCAATGTGACTTATCTAATTATTCATTGCATTCTTCTTCACCCAACAACACTTCCCTCGGTATGTCCATACCTATACTATCACAGCCCCATTTCATTGTATCTTGCGGTTTGCTGTCATGTGAAGCACCCTCAGTTATTAGTTTCCAACATCAAAGCGGTGAACCTTACATTTTAACACTTGCAGCTGTGGCCTTTAGTGGAAACAAAGTCCCACTTAGCTCACTTTAGTACTGCAGAAAGTAAGTGTTTGCACGACGTTTATCAAGAAAGTGAAGTCCTATGAGCGTACACAACCCCTAACCAATATGCGGGACACTTATATTTGGTCCTGAAAACTCTTAGGTCCAGCGCTAAAACTGATCAGTTTTGTCCCCAATGACGTCTTGTCATTGTTATCTACCCCAAATAACCTGTATTGGATACTCCTCAGTCCCTTTCTGTCCAAGAGGTCCATATCGACGACCAATACATGTACACCAATCTCGACCAAATATTTATCTTTCCTTCTGATTTCACGTACAATAAGCAACATTCTGTCTCTTCATACTTTTTTTCTGTCCTTTGTTCTACTTGGAATGCCGTTCAATTAGTAAGGCACCCGCAATCCCATGTAAATAACACGTACATGGATGCTGTATATCCCGATTTTTGCTTCGAAATTACACGCCCATGTCGTAAACATGCTGACATATACCATTCCGGCTTGTTCTCTGGTGTGGACCATATTCTCATATCTACGACACTTTACCTCGGAAGAGAAAACACCAGCCATCCCGGCTGGTCCTTGCACAGGTTCGAGTCCTCCCTCGGGCACGGATATGTGTGTTTGTCCTCAGAATAATTTAGGTTAAGTAGTGTGTAAACTTAGGGACTGATGACCTTAGCAGTTAAGTCCCATACGATTTCACAACATTTGAACATTTGAACATTTGAACCAGCCACCCTGTCTCTGAGTAGCAATGTCAACTTTTCCCAGGCTCGCAATTCTAATAGGCGCAGGTAAATCATTTGGGTTCTCCATCCATAGTCTTCTTGACATTTCAGCAAAATAGCACCTGACAAATGTATCGAAAACAGGATGAGTCTTCAGGATTCTGATGTCTGCATCCCTTCGTAACTTAATCCTCGTAATGCTGTTCCAGAATGGCTTCAAGGTTTCGCAGTGTTTATCAGACAGTCCACTGAGTTTCTCGCTAAAAAACCAGTCACTGTTTTATTTACGATAGCACTGGACAAGTCCGCTAACCAGCCAGTTTGCTCCTTGCTCAGGTTCTCATTGTACAAAATGAGCAACTTTTTGTCAACGACTACTAGTAAACTAGATTCGTTTAAGGAAGTATCATCAGACCACTTTCTCAAATTCCGCGAGTCTTCACATCACTAATGGAAACAACCGCGTCCCAGCCATTTTCCCAAGAAAAGGAACAGCTGTCAATTATCTGCTACAGGATCAATGAAACGAACAGGTTTATTTTACAGGGCTTTTATCTCTCATGAATCAGATTGTGGTTACCCACTAATGGCTTCATAAGCTGCTATATTCGTTAGTAATGCATTATTCAGCTTTCCTGTTCGGCTGTAATTCGAAACAATGTGGCTACCTGCTGTTTCAAGGCTTCAGTCATCTCGTGCAACGTTGCTGTGCTTGTTACTGGCATTTCTAGAATCTCCAACTGCCGTTATATAAGAAACCATAAGGAAATTGTACCCTCAATGCACAAATATGTCCGAACCTACATTATACCTTGCGCTGTATCATGGCCCAAAGGGTTCTGCTCATTGCTATATCTCGTGGTTAAACCTTCCACACGTGATTCTTTTTTTGGTCGTCAGTCTACTGACTGGTTTGATGCGGCCCGCCACGAATTCCTTTCCTGTCCTAACCTCTTCATCTCAGAGTAGCACTTGCAACCTACGTCCTCAATTATTTGCTTGACGTATTCCAATCTCTGTCTTCCTCTACACTTTTTGCCCTCTAAAGCTCCCTCTAGTACCATGGAAGTCATTCCCTCATATCTTAGCAGATGTCCTATCATCCTGTCCCTTCTCCTTATCAGTGTTTTCCGCATATTCCTTTCCTCTCCGATTCTGCGTAGAACCTCCTCATTCTTTACCTTATCAGTCCACCTAATTTTCAACATTCGTCTATAACACCACATCTCAAATGCTTCGATTCTCTTCTGTTCCGGTTTTCCCACAGTCCATGTTTCACTACCATACAATGCTGTACTCCAGACGTACATCGTCAGAAATTTCTTCCTTAAATTAAGGCCGGTATTTGATATTAGTAGACTTCCCTTGGCCAGAAATGCTTTTTTTGCCATAGCGAGTCTGCTTTTGATGTCCTCCTTGCTCCGTCCGTCATTGGTTATTTTACTGCCTAGGTAGCATAATTCCTTAACTTCCTTGACTTCGTGACCATCAATCCTGATGTTAAGTTTCTCGCTGTTCTCATTTCTACTACTTCCCATTACCTTCGTCTTTCTCCGATTTACTCTCAAATCATACTGTGTACTCATTAGACTGTTCATTGCGTTCAGCAGATCATTTAATTCTTCTTCACTTCCACTCAGGATATCAATGTCATCAGTGAATCGTATCATTGATATCCTTTCACCTTGTATTTTAATTCCACTCTGAACCTTTCTTTTATTTCCATCATTGTTTCCTCGATGTACAGATTGAAGAGTATGGGCGAAAGGCTACAGCCTTGTCTTACACCCTTCTTAATGCGAGCACTTCGTTCTTCATCGTCCACTCTTATTATTCCCTCTTGGTCATTGTAAATATTGTATATGACCCGTCTCTCCCTACAGCTTACCCCTCTTTTTTTCAGAATCTTGAAGAGCTTGTACCATTTTATATTATCGAACGCTTTTTCCAGATCGACAAATCCTATGAACGTGTCGTGATTTTTCTTTAGCCTTGCTTCCATCATTAGCCGTAATGTCAGAATTGCCTCTCTCGTGCCTTTACTTTTCCTAAAGCCGAACTGATCGTCACCTAGCGCATAATCAATTTTCTTTTCCATTCTTCTGTATATTATACTTGTAAGCAGCTTCGATGCATGAGCTGTTAAGCTGATTGAGCTATAATTCTCACACTTGTCAGCTCTTGCCGTCTTCGGAATTGTGTGGATGATGCTTTTCCGAAAGTCAGATGGTATGTCGCCAGACTCATATATTCTACACACCAACTTAAATAGTAGTTTTGTTGCCACTTCCCCTAATGATTTTAGAAATTCTGATGGAATGTTATCTATCCCTTCTGCCTTATTTGACCGTAAGTCCTCCAAAGCTCTTTTAAATTCCGATTATAATACTGGATCCCAAATCTCTTCTAAATCGGGTCCTGTTTCTTCTTCTATCACATCAGACAAATCGTCACCCTCATAGAGGCTTTCAATGTATTCTTTCCACCTATCTACTCTCTCCCCTGCATTTAACAGTGGAATTCCCGTTGCACTCTTAATGAGTCTGTCCTTCAGACAATCATATCATTTTCGATGTCTTCACATTTTTCCTGCAGCCATTTCGTCTTAGCTTCCCTGCACTTTCTATTTATTTCATTCCTGAGCGACTTGTATCTCTGATTCCTGATTATCCCGTAACATGTTTGTACTTCCTCCTTTCATCAATCAACTGAAGAATTTCTTCTGTTACCCATGGTTTCTTCGCAGCTACCTTCTTTGTACCTATGTTTTCCTTCCCAACTTCTGTGATGGCCCTTTTTAGAGATGTCCATTCCTCTTCAACTGTGCTGCCCACTTCGCTATTCATTATTGCTGTATCTATAGCGTTAGAGAACTTAAAACGTATCTCGTCATTCTTTAGAACTTCCGTATCCCACTTCGTGGCGTATTGATTCTTCATGACTAATTTCTTGAACTTCAACCTACTCTTCATCACTACTATGTTGTGGTCTGAGTGTATATCTGCTCCTGGGTACGCCTTACAATCCAGTATCTGATTTCGGAATCTCTGTCTGACCATGATGAAATCTAATAGAAATCTTGCCGTACCTTCCGGTCTTTTCCAAGTATACCTCCTCCTCTTCTGATTCTTGAACAGGGTATTCGCCATTACTAGCTGAAACTTGTTACAGAACTCAATTAGTCTTTCTCATCCAAATCAGATTGAATACGCAGCAACTCATGTCCAGACAAATTATGATATCGTGGTAGCAGAGCAACAGAAGAGTCAGCGCATTTTGTTAGTAGAGGCTGCATACATTTAGCGGCATACTTTATTGATTTATGACCACCTCACCCTTCCCTTAACCTATTGTTCTGTTAATTGATTTATAACACTGTGGGGGTTGATTTATAACCCCCTGGCGATAATCTATCATTCTGGAACCCCGCCCCCCCCCCCCAACTCTCTCCCTTTCCTTCCTCCTCCCCCACATCTCAGGGATATCCCCTTACACCATTGATATCAAATTAATTATGTAAATGATAAAATTATTAAATTAATTAACTCCTCTCCCTATGGTAAACCCCAAGTCCTCACCCCAACCCCACATTCCCTCTCTCCTCCCCTATCTGAAAACTGTCACAAATAGTGCTCAGAGGGGGCTGGAGAGGAGCTATCTCATGACTGGAAATTCAGAGCAGTGGCAATTAATAGCAAAGGATATAATGTTTATTTATGAACTTAAGTTCACAGGGGATGAATCTTTCTATTATTTGGTGGGAAAACGTCACCATTCTCTGCTTTTTTGGGAAGATGCAGGTCTTGTAAAATACATCGAAAAAAGTAATTAAATAAATCATTTTCTTTCCGATCGCGCAAGTTATACCGTCAAGAAATTTATGTCAAATAACACACTGCACATAATTACACTGTTGAAAAAGCTTTCGATCGCGTCTTTGCACCCACCGCAAGGCAGATGTGCCGGCCGCTTTGTGTTCCCACATGCACAGGTAGGGAGGGAGGCCTGCACAGAGTGCCGACTCATCCTCGTCGATCTCGCAAGGTATGGCACGTACATCTCAATAGTTTATCACAAGCGGCTTCGTCATCCAGCTGCAGTAGCATTAGCAATGCTAGTGAGAGGCAACATGTCAGTGACAACATACCACAGAACTCTCGGTGATTCCAGAAGTCTTTGAGGAGCCAATGTCGTTCACTACAAACGAGAATACGCAGGAAGGTACGACGACCCTTTTAGGTTTCTAAGAGCATGTATTCCTGTAGTGGAAACAGAGGTCCCTAAAGTTGTTAATGATCCGCCATTAGAAGCAGTCTGTTGGTGTGCATCGAACTGTTGCCCCACCCCTCATATGTTGCCTCTGTCGTTAAAGAGACAAGTGTGGTAACACGGAACAAGTCCATCACTGAGTGGCTTC
Organism: Schistocerca gregaria; assembly: GCF_023897955.1. Taxonomy (NCBI): domain Eukaryota; kingdom Metazoa; phylum Arthropoda; class Insecta; order Orthoptera; family Acrididae; genus Schistocerca; species Schistocerca gregaria. Next base: position 485,969,427 of record NC_064927.1, read on the forward strand.
CTGAATCCATCTGTAGAGCTATACTGGCCCAAATATCCGAGATGGAAGTTGGGGAATCAGCTAAAGTACTCAGCCGATTACTACACCTAGATATTGATACACATGTCTACGATCCAGTAAATGGAGTGTCTAGCTGCGTACAGCTACCTAAGGATGTAGATGATAAGAGGGCATCCATTAATGTTAAAACTGAAAAGGTAAATCCTGGCTTTTGAAAGAAATTACACAAAACATCCGCAGCACACATCTCAATACAGTAGATACAGTGATGTTCGTAAGTGTTATAACTTTGACACTATCGAGTTCATCGTCAAGGCGCAGGAAGTGCATAAATTTGAGGCGCATAATACTAGAATATCAGTTCATGTTTATGATCTGGAGAAGAAAAGCAATCCATATGAACAGAAGTAGCATACAGCCGACGGCCCCATAGATTCCTAAAAATTTGCCAGTGAGAGTAAGGTGCATTTAAACATGCTCTTTTTCTCCGATGGGAAAAATAAGGAGAAAGACAAATACCATTTTATTTGGATCAAAGTCATGTCCCAAGTCGTATTATCTCAGTTGAGAAATTGCAAGTGCAAAAAGCAAATCTGCTTCAGGTGTATGAAATATTTTTCGTTAGACAAGTTATTAGCAGCACAGCTAGTAGAGTGCGCTTCCAAGGACTAGTTACATGTTATCATGCCCACTGAGAAAACAGATTAATATAAATTGAAAATGCTAACCATCAGGAGCGATGCCCATTTGCGCTGTGTGCCGACTTTGAATGCCTCCTCGTCAGACTAATGTCTGAAGTAGTGCTGGAGGGAACAGACACCAAGCATTTTGCAGGGCAGTAGATGAATCCGTAGGAGTGCGAGTGGGTCGAGATCACTTCTGAATACCACGTTGTACAGCATCCCAGATATGCTCAATAATGGTCATGTCTGGGAAGTTCGTTGGCCAATGAAAGTGTTCAAACTCAGGTGAGTGGTCCTGGACTCACTTTGTAGCAATTCTGGAGAAGTGTAGTGTATTTTCCTGCTGGAAGTGCCCAAGTCTGTCGGAATGTAGGACGAACATGAATGGGTATAGGTCATCAAACAGGATGCTTATGTGTGTATCATCTGTCAGAGTCGAATCTGGACGTATCAGGGGTCCAATATCATTCCAACTGCATACCCTGTATATCATTACACCTCGAAGAGTCCCCTCCTGACATACAGGAGCCATGGATTCATGATGTTGTCTCCATACCCGCACGCGTCCATCCGCGCGATACAACTTGAAACGAGACTCGTCCGACCAGGCAAAATGTTTCCAATCATCAACAGTCCAATCTCGGTATTGGCGGGCATAGGCGAGGCATAAAGAGTTGTATCGTGCTCTAATCTCGGGAACACGAGTGGGCTTTCGGCCCCGAAAGCCCATATCGATTATGTTTCGTTAAATGGTTCACACGCTGACGCTTGCTGGTGGTCTAGCTTTGAAATCTGCAGAAATTTGCGGAATGGTTGAACTTCTGTCACGTTAAACGCTTCTCTTCAGTCACCGTTGGTCCTGTTCCTGCAGGATCTTTTTTCCAGCCAGCAGCGATGTCGGAAATTTGGTGTCTCACCGGATTCCTGATATTCAAGATATACTTGTGAAATGGTCGTACGGGAAAAAGCCCACTTCATCGCAACCTCAGAGACGTTGTATCCCATCGCTCGTGCACCGACGATAACAACACGTTCAGACACACTTAAACTTTGATAACCTGCCTTTGCAGCAGCAGCAACCAACCCAACAACTGCGCCAGACACTTGTTGTCTTATGTAGGCGTTCCCGACAGCAGCGCCGTATTCTGGCAGTTTGCATATCTCTGTATTTGCCCAATTGTGCAGTACTATGATTCAAGTCTTAACCGCTATAGCTCGGAAATAATCCTGCGGTTTGGCTGCTCACTGAGCTCGAAACACTTTCACGGGAGGTTGATAAGCAGTAGAGCGACGAAGTTCTCACGAGCAAATCGATGAAGAGTGAAGCACTGTACAATAACGTGGATGATTGTAATATCTGTGGGCTGCCGTTAAACAGAAAGTTCTGAATTTCCTCGTAGGAACCACCGTCATATTACAGTTAAGTTCCGTTGCGCGGCCCACATTACATGCAGATTTTAGTATCAGTTACCAAGTCACATATCCGTTTTCTTTCATAATTTAAGCTTGTAAGACGCTCACTTCCTTGCAGAGCCGTTAGCTGATTTCGGCTGGGAGACTAATCGGGTCACTGTCCTGCCTGAGAGCATCGAGAAATGTATTTCATTCTCCAAACGAATGATGCCAAGTATTACGCTCAGCTTCTTTGAATAGCTACGTTTTATGTAGGGATCACTCCTGAAACTGTTTGACACTCTATCTTGGAATCTTGGAATGACATGTATATCAATCGAGCTGCATTTTCAGATGAAGAAACATTTCAAATAGTGAATAAGAACGGGATTGTCCTGTGTCAGTTTGTGGATAGTGTGGCAAAACGTAACGAAACCAGGCTAACCAACGTAAATCCATTCCCCAGCAACCTTACAGGCGATGGCCTAACTGATGCAGAGTGTGAGCATGTCGTGAATGTTAGTAAGAAATTGAACCTCTGTACTTTAGGAGAGTATGCACACCTTCACATGGACACTGGAGTGCGATTTCTTGCTGATGTTTTCGAAAAATTCTGGTCTATGCATGATTACATATTCTCAGGATCCTGCCTTGCATGACAAGTGGGCTGTCATGGGAGGTTATGCTGAAGAAAATGGACCGCAGCATCGAGCTATTGACCGATCCCGACATTCTCCATTTCTGTGAGCGAGGAGTGCATGGTGAACTTTGCCAATGAGTACATAGTCACGCTAAGGCAAGTAACCCACTGATGGGTGACAGGTTAAAAGCATCCTTTGATTCGAATTTCATCATGTACCTGGAGATAAATAGCATACACGGTCACTCCATGCAACAATCACTGCCGATTTAAGAGTTTAGATTGGTGGCCAAAGACTGTTGCAACGGATTAAGTGGAAAAATATTTGGGGGTAAGGCTGCGGATTCTGATGGGGGTGTGTAGTTGTGGCACGACTCCCACTCCCCACTAGTATGCCTGATGTCAGGGCCAATTTACCGCTATGTCCAGAGAAAGTAGTTCTTCGAGGACGTTCTCCTCCAAACCTGAATACAACGCTCGGGAATGAGCGAAGATAGATTATTCACTATTGTAATCTCCAGCAGTATACGCATGTGTATTCAATTACAGAGATATATAAGCAGGCAGAAGACGGCGCTGCAGTCTTTAAAAAAAAAATGCGTCCTACACTGTTGTTAGATCGATTACTGCTGCTCCAATGGCAGGTTATCAATTTTTAAGTGAGTTTGAATGTGGTGTTGTAATCGGCTCGCGAACGAAGGGATTCAGCATCTCCAAGGTAGTGATAAAGTGGACATTCTCCCCTACTAACATCTCACGAGTTTACCTTGAGCATCAAACCTCGAACACCGCAGCCGCCGGTAAAAGATCCTGCAGAAACGTGACCAATGACGAGAGAAGAGAATCATTCAGCGTGACGGAAGAGTAACACCTCCGGAAATTGCTGCAGATTTCAATGCTGGGTCATCAACAAGTGCCAGCGTGCGAACCATTCAACGAAACATCATTGATATGGGCTTTTGGAGCAGAAGGCCCACTCGTGTACCCTGGATGACTGCACGATACAAAGCTTTATGCCTCGCCTGGATCTGTCAACACTGATATTGGACAGTTGACGACTGGAGACATGTTGCCTGATGCAACGAATCTGCTTTCAAATTGTATCAAGTGGATGGACAAGCACGTGTATGGAAACACTCTAATGAATCCATGGACCCTGCATGTCAGCAAGGGATTCTTCTAGCTGGCGGGGTTCTACAAGAGTGTGGGGCGTGTGGAGTTGGAGTGATATGTGACTCCTGATACGTCTAGATACGACTCTTACCGCTGACACGTATGTAAGCATCCTGTCTGATCACCTGTACCCATTCATGTCCATGGTGCATTCTGATGGCCTTGGGCAATTCCAGCAAGATCGTGTGACACATTACACGTCCCGAATTGCTACATAGTGGCTCCAGGAACAATCGTCTAAGTTTAAACACTTCCGCTGGCCACCAAACTCTCCAGACATGAACATTATTGAGCATATCTCGGATGCCGCGCAACATGCTGTCAGAAGAGATCTCCAACCTCTCGTACTCTTAGGGGATTTATGAACAGCCCTGCAGAATTCATGGTGTCGGTTCCCTTCAGTACTGCTTCAGACATTAGTCGAGTTCATGTCATATCATGTTGAGGCACTTACTCATGCTTGCATGCTATGCGATATCAAGTAGGTGTATCAGTTTTTATCTCTTCAGTGTAAGTTGAAGTAAAAAGCAGTAGAGTACTGGGAGGAATCTTCTTCTGCAATAGAGAGGCACATGAGGATCTTGGATGCTGTTGACACTTCATGGTTCGTCTTCTTCCCGAGACTGACTGTGACTGAGGCCGGTGAGCTACCACGTCCACCTTATGCCCCTTATTCCGGTCACGTGACCAGGAATTAAATACTCAATCAATTTATTGACTTCAGTGTATTTATGGGACGATTACCAGTCAGGCATTTGCCTTTGAACGAAATCTCAAATGGGCCGGTATCGCACAGGAGAAGGCTTGGGTGTTTCCCAGGTAAATGCTGCTTTGTTTGAAGTTCGGTCTAGCTGCAATCAGTGGCGTTTGTGGGCCCTCCAGTGGCATGCGATAGCGAGTGACCGCTTGAGAGAGGGATAAGGAGGAGGGGGGGGGGGGAGAGTGATCATCTGTTTCGACAGGAATCTTTCAGGTATGGATATCAAAGAGATACCACCAGCTGATGCTTTATTGCATGACACGGAACTGTATGTATGGTAATATGCAACGGAGCTGCCGCATGAATGCACAGAGTCCCAGGCAGCATGGCTCCTGCCACGTCTGTGCGATAGTCAATTAGAAGTCGCAGTCTAATGATTCTTAACAGTGTAATTGCGTTCAGTGAGTTATGTTGACGTCGATTTCGTGACGGATGCGCAAGTCTAAATGAAAGTGACCTATTTAATTATTTCTTTTCGCTGCATTTTGCAAGACCTGCATCTTCCGAAACAGCAGAGAGTTGCGAGGTTCTCCCAACATATAAGAGAGTGTTCGAACCCCGTATAATGGAATTTTATAAACAAACAACACACCATTTGCATATGTAATTGCCATTGATTTGAATTTACTGTCATGAGGTCGTTCCTCTCCAGGACACATTGAATCCTTTTCCTGCCAATTTTCAGGGACGGGTGACTGAGAGTGGGGGGGGGGGGGGGGGGGACTGTGATGTTTACCAGATGAGAAGGGGTTAATTAATTTAATCGCCTTAATTAGTTAGTCATTTAATTAGATATCAAATATGTGCTTGTATTCGCGAGGGGATTTCCCATGTTGTTGTTGTTGTTGTTGTCTTCAGTCCTGAGACTGGTTTGATGCAGCTCTCCGTGCTACTCTATCCTGTGCAAGCTTCTTCATCTCCCAGTACCTACTGCAACCTACATCCTTCTGAATCTGCTTAGTGTACTCATCTCTCGGTCTCCCTCTACGATTTTTACCCTCCACGCTACCCTCCAACGCTAGATTTGTGATCCCTTGATGCCTCAAAACATGTCCTACCAACCGATCCCTTCTTCTAGTCAAGTTGTGCCACAAACTTCTCTTCTCCCCAATCCTATTCAATACGTCCTCATTAGTTACGTGATCTATCCACCTTATCTTCAGTATTCTTCTGTAGCACCACATTTCGAAAGCTTCTATTCTCTTCTCGTCCAAACTAGTAATCGTCCATGTTTCACTTCCATACATGGCTACACTCCAAACAAATACTTTCAGAAACGACTTCCTGATACATAAATCTATATTCGATGTTAACAAATTTCTCTTCTTCAGAAACGCTTTCCTTGCCATTGCCAGTCTACATTTTATATCCTCTCTACTTCGACCATCATCAGTTATTTTACTTCCTAAATAGCAAAACTCCTTTACTACTTTAAGTGTCTCATTTCCTAATCTAATTCCCTCAGCATCACCTGATTTAATTTGACTACATTCCATTATCCTCGTTTTGCTTTTGTTGATGTTCATCTTATATTCTCCTCTCAAGACACTGTCCATTCCGTTCAACTGCTCTTCCAAGTCCTTTGCCGTCTCTGACAGAATTACAATGTCATCGGCGAACCTCAAAGCTTTTACTTCGTCTCCATGAATTTTAATACCTACTCCAAATTTTTCTTTTGTTTCCTTTACTGCTTGCTCAATATACAGATTGAATAACATCGGGGAGAGGCTACAACCCTGTCTCACTCCTTTCCCAACCACTGCTTCCCTTTCATGTCCCTCAACTCTTATAACTGCCATCTGATTTCTGTACAAATTGTAGATAGCCTTTCGCTCCCTGTATTTTACCCCTGCCACCTTTAGAATTTGAAAAAGAGTATTCCAGTCAACATTGTCAAAAGCTTTCTCTAAGTCTACAAATGCTAGAAACGTAGGTTTGCCTTTTCTTAATCTTTCTTCTAAGATAAGTCGTAAGGTCAGTATTGCCTCACGTGTTCCAACATTTCGACAGAATCCAAACTGATCCTCACCGAGGTCCGCATCTACCAGTTTTTCCATTCGTCTGTAAAGAATTCGCGTTAGTATTTTGCAGCTGTGACTTATTAAACTGATAGTTCGGCAATTTTCACGTCTGTTAGCGCCTGCTTTCTTTGGGATTGGAATTATTATATTCTTCTTGAAGTCTGAGGGTATTTGGCCTGTCGGATTTCCCATAGGAGTGTGAAAAGAGGACTGATTAACCGCACAAGTCATAAATCAACCCTCAGGAAGTCATAAATCAATTAACAGAACAATAGGTAAATACTGCGGCCTCTACAGTTGTCAACACAGCTTCGTGTAGAAGGCGCTGGTGAGGATCTGCCGAACGCCCAAAAGTGCTATCCAGACATTATTACCTATATACAGATTTACTGAACAGAGGTCAGTATGTGTTGACAGCAGTCGCAGCCGCTGTGGTGAAGTGAGACACACACGCACCGACTCTCGACTTTATAGCCACCTAGCTATAGCAAGAACGTTGTTTGCCTGGGCGATCAGTAGCATTGCCACCAAGTTACCAGGGCTGTATGGTTGATGCAGTAGACTGCGCAGGGTAGCCTACAGCTCGGTGTGTAGGGGCGGTAGCCGCTGAGGTTACGTCACGTCTTCTCTGTCAGAGACCGACACAGCAGCCTGCTCATAGCTGCTAGTCGTGGCGCAACGATTAGTGCTCTCCTAGTAGGACAATTGTGGCCACAACTGGGGCCTGTAGAGGAATAGTGTTGAATGGCGCCGAAGTATTCCCACCAGTGAAGGTGACGATGAAGAAGCACTAGCCTTCGGCTTCGGGATCTAGCTGGCAGTGGCACTGTATGTCGTAGTCGTCCAAATAGATCACATATGTCTGTCCCAGGTTCCTCCTCGATACTAGTTAGCTGCAGCACTGAACTACAGCTGAGAGCTATGCCCCGAAAGCTAAGGTATATGTGCTTCTCGGGCTATGCCGTCGACTTTATCGTTCTGCAGGGAAGATCAAATGTACTACTGTTTATAAAACTACCGTCCGCTACTGCTATACCATAACCTTGAAGTTGGAGGCAGATCGTAAAATGGAACTACCTTGTTAAAGCGGTTATGGTATAAAGCAACAGAGCAGTGTTACCCTATGAAAGGAATTTTTGTGTGGTGACAAGTGTTGTACCAACGGAGGTGGCTTATCGGAAGTGAAACTCAGAATTACATAAATATTTAAACAGTACCAAACAATATTTTACCTATCCACACTGTTCCAAGGTTAAAGAAAACGGTCGTCAGCCTAATCAGGCAAGAGAATGATTAACATTCTTGTTCAAGGAAATAGGTATGAGTAACTTTAGCTAACAAACACAACCTATACTTTGCCACACGAGAGTGCAATGAACTCTGGCGCCTGCATATGTTAACGTTAAGGTTGGAGCTGACAGTCAGAGCAAAACAAACTATTTGTATAAATATAACAGATAACGAAACAAACTATTACCTTCAGGACTTAGTCAGACTGAATGGTCTCAATAATGTTACTATTAATATTCACTGTAGAATCATAAATTGGACATAGGCTCAATATTACTTTTCAAACATGTTTCTATTTGACATGAAATATGGACATCGTTCACAGCAAAATTAGTTATTGTGCATAGATTAAGTCTCTCACTACTAAACACCTTTCAACTTAGAATGAAAATTAAATGGAGTTCACTGACAAATTACTTCTCACTGTCTTTTGAATAAAGAAGTTGTTGTTTTCATAGATAGTGGTATTTCTATTAATCTTTATCTAACATGAGCACAATAGCCAACTATGGATCCTGTTACATCATTAATATACACTTTTAATACACGAGAGCAATCCAATATTGTACAGAAATTTACAGGAATAGGAAGAGTGATTGAAACTTTCTACAATTAAGTAACTTTGAGCATTTGGACTACTTTCAATGGAGGGGGGGGGGAGGGGATGCTTAATCTTGACCACTGTAGTAAAGCAAAATAAACGCACTTTCATTACATTAGTGAAACAAGCTCTTAACAAGGATGAACATATAACTGTCAACAGTTGCAGTTGTGAACTTTTACTGCAGGGAAACACAAATTTGAGATATTTGTATGATCTTTTCAACAAACAATATTAATTTTAGCGCATTCTCTTGCCATATTAATTTTAATATGCTTTCTATAGAGGACACTCGGTAAGCATTTTTGACATGGGAAGGACCCTAAGTGGTTGTGTGATGGTATAAAAAATCAAGGTAGGTATAAGAGTTGGAGTATAAGTTACCTTATATTTCAGTATACTATAACATCCAATGAGCTGATCCTTCACTGTACATAACTACAGTTCTTCTGTTGATTTACAGTGGTTGCGCAATGTGTTGGTGAGTGCATGTTGGTAGGTCGATTTTCAAGTAGAATTGCTGGACTCTGTCATTTCTTGGTGGCTATGATAGATATCAATTCCAACATAATTCCAGCTAGTTACTGCATCCATCTGAGACTTTGGCACATTGGAAAACGGCGCAAAAGGTCCATTTCGGCACCGCCACACTTCACAACGTTTTCTTGAGCTTTTGGTGGTTCAGTAGCTCATCCCCGACTGACTCTTGATGCCACCTTTTTATCCATGCAAACCACATTTTGCGCGGGCTACAAAGTTCAGTTACCTAGGGGAGCCACAACACGTTTTAAATACAAAATAACTAAGAACCGTAAGTGAAGGTCAGCAGTTTACATAACAGCAACCAAACATATTAAATAAAACAGAAACCTTTGCACATATTGACATTTCTACAAAAAAAAATTAAACAAAATTATTCAATTTTAAAGACAACCAAAGAGATTATGTGAGAAAGACAAAACAAATCATTTGTTCATATTGTGCATATTACAGAGATTACACTTTACTACAGTATCGAATTAACCACATACTAATTACAGAAATGCAACGATTGGATAGTGAACAAAAGAGAACGCTAAATGAATAAACAAAAGGTATGTAGAGTCTAAGCTACGGTGTTACAAGTTTTCTGAGCACGCTTGAGGTCTTGGTCACTTCAGAATGTCGCAACTTCAGCTTTCAGGCGCTGTTTTTTCTGGACTCAGTAAGCGAGTAGTTAATACCGTGTTCGACCTGAGCTTTCCTGTAACCGTACGCACAGTTGCCGTGCTGTCATGTTGTTACATCGCTTGTTTGAATGATCAGCCCACACAGGGTATGGAAATATCCTACTCCATCAGCATTTCTCTTCCGCTGGCTTTCTGCTCACCGGTCAGCCATCCCGCTTTGCTACCGGCATTGTCAGAGAATAACTTTAATGTTTCAATGTTTCAACATCAGTCGGAATATTACGGTTTAGTGCAACAATTCGTACACACTGATATTCAAGGAGAGGGATAAGAGGGCAATATTTCCTTATTCACTCACTATAAAGTACAAGAGGTGATAAAACTGTTACCGTTTAAAGGCGTTGCGCATACGCAATCCAGCACTTCTCTTATGCTAGTATATATGCACCGACATGTAGGCATGGTGTCAGTCTTTGAACTGAACCATTTTGGTCACCCCTTATAGTATGAAGAGTGATTATATTGAAGTAGATACAATTATTTGTAACCAGGCAAATAAGGTCAGACTGAAATCAAGCCTAAATAAAGGAGTGAAGGATAAATCCAATTTTCGGATCAAATAAATTGTTGTTGTTATCATGATACCGAAAATATAAGTATTCAATAAAAGTGTCAGAGTAAAAGCAGAAGCAATTGAACCTTGTTACTGACATGGAACACCCTCTCATGAATGGATACCTACGCCACGGATGTCTATAAAAGGAACGGCATATTTCATGACTTATGGCATTCTGGCTTTCCGTAGAGCACCTTCACGCAGGGCGAGTGCAAAGATGCGTTACATTGGTAACTAGGGATCCATTACTGAGAATGTGGAATTAGCATCTGCACAAAAATTGTAGTTACAGACTTTTTTAATGCTCCTGTGAGAAATTCTGCAGCGTAGCAGAGGAAATGTGAAGTTCAACCGTTGACTGAAGATTATTCAGAATATCGCATACGTTAAAAGACGTGAAAGGAAACAAATAGTATTACAGAGCCGTTAATTATTCATACAGCTTACCATTAATTATTTGTGCAGCAGCCGTTTCGCATAACGGTGCATTGTATTTTTTTGCGAAGCTTAATATTTCCAGATACTCTGACAAAAGTACCGATAGTACGAAATGGAGGCATTCATTATGTGACGGAGAAAACGATCTCAGCATAAAAATGGATAGAAATAGCCTACAAAGCTAAAAGCTCTACCAGAATCAAAGTAGTAATAATGGAAATGGCTCCGTACGTAATGGAAATGTGAGACTTCAATAGAGTACCGTGAGATAGCATAGAGGTGGTCTGCAAGCCTGATGAGGACATTATCGGGTAGCACGCAAACACGAAACTATATCAGGAATGAAAGATCCGTAGCAAAGCAATGACCTTATAAACATTGGATATATGAGAGACATAAACTAGTGAACCTTTACACCTCTATAAATAAAAGAACCAAATAAGTTTTCCGCGATGCAAACTTCTCGTAGGTAAGGGTGTGTAAATTCCAAACACTAGGTAACCTAACGTACACACGTTTAAGACTATGAGAAGGCAGTTCTGTTCTAATTTTTCTTACATTGTATAGAAATCAAAAGTAAGACCATATTCTTGCCAAATGCTAATCAAATCACGTTGTACGTTACCATATAACAAGTCCCTCATTTAAAAACGCCTTGTTTTAATGCCAATCTGTAATGATATATTACATACTAAATGCTATTTCCGTAGTGTGATCATTCTACAAACCGCACTGGCCGATCCACGTCAAATCCTGAAAGTGTGTTTGAGGCTTTCTATTCTTCTTTCTGTATTTTATCCTTATTTTAGTATTCACACACATAATTCACTTCGTATCTCAAAGTGCAAAGCAGGCTGACTTAGAACGGACATGTCGTAGAGCCAAGTTGTTTTCAGCCATGCTAGGTGAAATGGTAACCGGGAATAACCTGGAGAAGATTTTCCGTTCCGTCATTTGTGTGACATTCAGTAGGTACGACGCCAAACCCTTTTTCGTAAACAGAAAATTGGTGCTATTGTTAGTTTACATCTAGGACAATATTTGACGAACGATTTTTAATGCCAACAGTGTGTTTAAGTACATGTTTAAGGGTGTAAGTGTGTATGGTGGACTACCCGCCGGAGATGTGCGACAGCATGACCCATGACCATACGTAAATTCTTTAAAGATAACATTTTGTTGCTCCCACCTCGTAGTCCCGTTCCACTAGAAAAGAAGAAAAAACAGCATGAAATATTTGCGCTCTCTGGAAAATGCTAAGCGACAGCGAAAACCCTGAATTCGAACATTATTTATGTCAACCAAGTCCGTACAGAACTGGTGCACTCCAGCCTGTAACATTACAGGACATATTGGGACATATTGAAGTATTCGATACTGTAGACTTTTAGGGGATGTCGATACAGATATGCAAAATGTAAAGGGAAACTTTGGTGATGTTTAAATATTGTACTGTGTCAATATTAGGACATTTTGCACAGAAAGAACAAAAATAGAATTAATGTAAATATATATTAGTGTTAGTAACCTATTTTCATTCAATTTTGTAATTATATTTCATTTTGTAAAAGAAAGACTCACTGTTTGCTGTAGTTCCGATTAATTGTATAAATTATCAGTTTTGAGCTAAATTATTTCGTATAATATGGACAAGATACTTTTAAAAACTCACCAGCTAAAGAGAAAGTCTGTGAATGATCGTTTAATGCACACTTCTGGAACTTTCTATGGAGAAATTCTATATTATGATCGCAAAAATACGAAAACTTGTGAAAACTGTTTCATAATCTAATTTCGAAAGACGATTAGTATCAAGAAAAATTGCTAAAAAGGTTTATTTACGTTTTGAAACACGATTTAAATCATTTTACATATAGATAGTTGTTCTAAATCACTCAAGAAATATCCAGAATCAAATGTCAAGATATTTCTGGAAACATCGGTACAAATCTGGTGAAGGTTATCCAGAAGCTGATAGAAAAATGTTATAAAATCTATTTGGAAATTATGCTTGTAAGAATTTATATGTACTGATCCTTTTACTTACTTTAATCTGTACTAATATTCTCTATTGTCTAATTTAGTTTTAAGTCGTGAATTGCTATCGTATTGTAAACAAAACATTGTCAAAGACTCTCATTGTTTGGAAAGATATTAATACACCTAGGAGTTGTCAGTTGCCAGTTCAGTTCGGATATGCAGTTCGGTTAGCTCTGAGAGTCAGTTGTTGAGTCTGTGAAGTGCTGTTTGTAAATAAACATCTGTAATGAAGAATAACTTGTTGTCGTCAATATGAACTCAAGACCTTTTGCACGAAGCACACACCTCCTAATGCAACGTTTTAATTTGGTGTTGAGCAGCTGAAACGTTATAATTTGGTGCAGAAAGTCCTGGGACGTTATAATTTGGTTGAGGAAGCTGGGATGTTATAAGCCCTTCGCCAATATTTAATTTTTTATCCTGAAATAAATGTATGAGACTGCATCAAAGCCGCCGAAGTATTTTTTACAAAACATCATTTGTAAAATATCCCAAACAAATAACACGTCGGTGAGCAGACAGCGGAATTAAATTTTCATTAGTACGTGTACTGTCTTTTAAAGTTCTCCAGTCTAAATTCTACAGCAAGAATCACCCTTTTCGTGTTGACAGATCTCTGTCAAGGAAGTCGACGCCAATAGAAAATATCCTGAAGAAAACTGTTTCTAGCAGTAGTGACAAAGGACGAGAACTAGATATTTCTAAATGAAGATTTTATATTTCGGTATGTCTTAGTTCTACTTCCTCTTCATCGTCGCAGCCTGCAGCAAAAACTGAGCTATATTATCCTGAAAAAGCTGTTGGGACTTCAACATCAAACAGGGATAGAGCATTAATAATCCTACCTAAAAGCTATACCCTTGGAAGACTTTTCACAGCATTCTTAATGATTTCTGCATCAATATTCTGATAATGTGTCAGTTTATTTAAGAGTAGGATATGATTAAACAGTTCTTCAGAAGCAAGGTTCGTACATACAGTACATTCAAGTCTGAGAAATATATAATCATTATGGGGAAATTATCTCCCAACAAAATAACTGAAGCTGATTTAGAAAGACGTGTATTTGGAATTGGAACACGGATAACTATCATGCACCAAGGTTTACTTAAAGCTCGTGGCATATTAAATATAGGCCACCAGTTGGTCCCAAGAGTTCTAAGTAATTATCTCACGGTTGTTTCTGAGTGAAAACGTAGTGGTCAAGATTTTCAGTAATGGTATGGAGATCATTGGTCCCACCTTTGCTACCAGTCATAAAAATTTTCGTATCGTGTTTCATCCATGATTCTCTAATCTTCCGAAAAGCTGCACGTCTGGTCCAGTAGTTACACTACCACTAAGTTGAAGCAATTCCTAAAAACGAATTCAGAAATGAGATGACTGTAAGAAAAGTATAACAGTGCACGAATACACATTTTTTAGATTTGTACGGGAATCATTTAGTAGATGTGCATTCAATGTAGTAGAGACAAAATACAGTTCCAAAATGGTTTTTGGTTATATACCACGCCTTCAATGTTTGGTAAACATCCATGGATTGTTCTTCTTCCAAAGAGGCTGAAGTTTCAAGGACTTCCAGATATTACTTCAAAAATGGTTCAAATGGCTCTGAGCACTATGCGACTTAACGTCTGAGGTCATCAGTTGCCTAGAACGTAGAACTAATTAAACCTAACTAACCTAAGGACATCACGCACATCCATGCCCGAGGCAGGATTCGAACATGCGACCGTAGCGGTCGCTCGGTTGCGGACTGCAGCGCCTAGAACCGCACGGCCACTCCGGCCGGCTTTCCAGATATTATTCATTTCATAGACACTTTTATTGTAGTTCGGTAAATGTCTTAAACGTCCATGAGTGCAAGAAGCATTTTTACATCCCACTAAACACTTGTTCATAGTGACGGTTAATGCTGAACTTCGTCTGAGACCACTCATACCGATAACATTTGCACAATATCCGCACAAATGCTACTTTCTTCTTTTTCCTTTTCTGCAACGCTAATCATTTGTTTCTGTAACACTTACCACTACTCAACTAGACTATTATATATTATAGCTCCAAATAAATCGTGACATTAAATTAACCAAAGTAATACGAGTAACGAGTGAACAAATGTAATACCGAAGACTAACACAAGAATGCCTAAACGCATTTCGTACCTTCCCACCGTGAGACAGACGCAGTTCCGAGGGGAGAAACGAGAACAGAAGCCGAGAGCAGAACCGTGTTAAGCTAGAAGGCCCTACGATAAGGGACGGGCTGGACACTCACGTCGCCAGCCTGTCGCTAAGGCCACACCACCCGCACCTTTTAGTGTGAGACTTTTTCGCGTCTCGTTCACGTCAAGGACCACCCCCAGCCCATGTTCAAAGCTGGAGCACTGCAGAAAAACAGTATAGACCTTACGATAACGCTAAAAGGACCACACCAGCTGCAGGTTTTAACGTGAGACTTTTTCGCGTCTCTGTTACGTTGCAAACTTTAAAAACATTGCCCCACCACGAAAAGTATAACGTTTCTCATTGGACCGACAGAATTTTTGTAGGCGGAGCTTAAGGTTAACATTGAGACCCTGATTGGTCAGATGAAAACACAGCCAGATAGTTGTTTTTAAACAAACTTAGGTAAATGGTAGTAAGGAGAAGTTAGGAGAAGGGTTAGTTACGAGACGGAGAGCTGGATGGCTGCTGCGCCGGCCGCTGCCGCCCTGCCGCTGCCTAAACACCGACAAGGTAATGAACGCACGCGATGCCGCATTTTTGAGCGCATAAGGCTTCACTCAGAACTGCTGAAGTCTCATCTGTTACACACCCTTTTTGCGTAATACTATTGTCGATCGTCAATTAAAGCTCATGGTGATCACATTTGCCACTTGAAGTAAAGATCTGAAACGCGATGATTTTTCTGTTATATAGTTATTGAGAAGCCACATCAGCCTCTGTAATTTACGACAAGTTAGATAAGTAATTAAAGATAATTGAGGGTCACTGTAGACCATTTTGATAGTTTTCTCCTTTGTGAAACTTAATTTAAACCTAGATTATAGATGTGATATGGCATAGGTCATCCTTCGACCCATTGTAGAACTTGGAAACCTATTCAGGGAATATTCGTTCACATTTTTGTTGAACGCAGTTGGTTTTTACCATCCTGTATTAAAACACTTCCTTTTATCCATAGTGCAATTTATAAAGAATGTTTTGTGACTAGAATAAAACTTCAAATGGTAAATTTAACTGCTTTTTCGACGTTATTTTACCAGCTAACTAAAAATAGGAAAGCCTTGAACCCCTTTAGTTAGTATGAAGATTCTTTTACTGGGAGTGCAGTGTAGCTGACACTGAAATCATTAAGTATTTGGTTATATCATCGCTAGTCTCACTGAACTCTTCTGAATTCTACATGTCATGTGTGGTCTGGCGTCTCCTTACCAGCAACAGGTCCCAGGTTCAAACTCGTCAATTTGAAATCGCCCCTTAGAAAAATTGTACACGACTGTGCTTAAACTGACACACAATATCTTTAGCACAACGCAATCTGACTTCCAAAAATCCCTATGAAAGAATGGCCCTGACTAGCATTAACCTATACGTTTCCCAAATCACTTACCTCACAAAAATCTTCTACTGCAATACAGCGAGCGCCACTACTGCCAGCTAAATAAAAGATTCAAACTACTGAAGGCACTAACTACTGATAGGCATAGTTAGAAAATGAAAGATTTTAATAGAGAACAAACAATGTATTTACCTCACTAGTCATAATATATATATAGCAGTTCATGACACCAATTCTTACAAATTTCAAAACTCTGCCATCTCTCTCCCCTCGTCCACCACTGCTGGCTGCTCACCTCGAACTGCCCAACGCTACGTGCTGTTAACATCCAGCTGCCCAACACTACAATGACGAGTATTACAACAATGCCAACCAGCCACAGACTGCGCACAGCACAGCCAGTGATTTTTCATACAGAGCGTTACGTGGCGTTACCAATAAGAAAAAGCAAACAGCCTACTTACATAGCCCCCATGCTCCCGACAAAAAAAATTTACAAATTGTTTTGGGCAATGGTCAATACAGATTTGAATTTTTTTTTCATAATTATGATTACAATAGCAAAGAAATCAAATGCACACACTTTTTGATACAATGTTGGTCAAAAGCTAAAATTTTCTCACAGTCCATAAAGACAGTCCTGATCATTCATCAAAGTAAAATTGCAGTGTTTTTCTCAAAGTCTGAGTAGTAAAAGAAAATGCACATGGAAGTAGTGGATTTCCATGCAGTTTTGAAGAAGTAGCGTTGTCCTTCCAACGGAAAGACAGTGCTGACTTTTGACATGCAGACAGGTAAAAGGCCACAGCAGAAACAGTGACGTTGAAGACTATCGGTAGGTTGGTCATCACAGAGCAAACCCACTGTAGTCCTGGTAAAGATTACTATTGGTGGGCCAACAGAGGTGCAGACCCACTGCAGTCCTTGTAGAAATAATGGTATTGGTGGGTCATCAAAGGTGTAGACCCACTGTAGTCCTTGTAGAGATGGCCAGCAGCCATGTGTTTGACTGTGCAGGCGCACAATCACCATTGAAGAGCCTTGCGGATAATATAGCAAGTCCATAACCCACCACTTGTCCAATCACAAAGAATTGTTTTTCAAATGTCCTTACAACCAGCAATGCTGTTATCCAGTCCCTTACTGAATTATTAACACATGTGCAAACACTATCAGTCCCTACTTCTCACATATTGTCCATATACTATGACCAACAGAAACGTGTGCAGTGAAATGTAATTTACAAGTTACTTAATTTGATGAACTGGTGTCAGTTACAATTTTATAACATAAGAATGCAATAACAAAGGTACAAAATACATCTTTAAAGAACATAACAATACAGATAACATTTGCAATAGTACAGGCTTTACAAAAGAATCGAAATAACAAATACATCAGTGTTACAAAAATTACGACATAAGTACATACATAAAAGATCAGAATAACTTTTGAAACATCAACTTCACACATGAGCATCAGAACAAAACAGAATAAATAATGTGTAAACATCTTTATGAAGTAAATAACATCTTATTAACGCAAATTATATTTGAGGATAACAGTATTCCTCATCATAGTGAATGTAGCTTAGTATTTGAAGAGAAAAAATTCTATGAAACAGCACACAGAGACAGGAAGAAAACAAATACACGAGGGTACACAATCACATAGTGGGATAACGCAAGGAAAGGGCAGGGTTTGTTTTACTGCAGTATTTTGCAAACAAAATTTTCTTTACTTCTCGGAGATCTCCCTTCGTTCTTCATTATTTCCAAAAAGTCCTATATACACCTGCTTTCTGTACTTTTCTCATATAACCTCTCAGTGCATTTCTTCCAATTCATCATAGTTATTTTCTTATATAGTCTACCCCCTCTTAAGCTAACTTAAAATCTACTGAGCTCAGATGCTAAACTAAGGGCGAGGCAATGCAGGAGCACAAAACAATTAACACATACAGCGATGATAAAAAAATGGAAATTGGAAAAAAAAGGCAGCAATATTACAACTAATATAAGGCAATGCGCAGCAAACAAGAAAAAATAAATCCGTAGTAAAACTGGCTTAACAGAGTAACACAAAGTGAAAATCAGTAGCACTATGCCTGGCACACAGTAGAAGCAAATGCAACAGCTTATAACTAAACATGACAAAGCTCAAGCAGAAAAAATATTACAGTAAAGACAACAATGCAGAAAAGGGAGATGTCGATTGACATCTTAATGTCTATATAATTAAAGTGGTGCACCACAAAAACTAATGCTACAACAAATTACCAACTACTTGAAAAGAAAATTATATATACAGTTACTGTTATTAGTCTCTCCTTATTGCTCTTTCCATTCCAACAGCTCCTTTTTTGAAGAATGTGGATCATGAAATAATTATTTAATAGATCTGTTGACAGAAAGTGTTCACATTAGCAAATGCATTTAATTTTATTTTATAAAACCAATGCTGCAACACAGCTGGAAACCAGATATCAAATGAAATAAGTAACTATGAAAGGCAAAGCATAAAAATATCATTCAATAGTCATGTGACATTTCATAAGTTAGTACAAATTCTCTCAACTCTCGTAGAAAGACGATTGTCAATATCAGGTGTGCAGAAGTAAATAAGTATCTTTTCCAAGTAATGAGCGTGTCGTTTTTGCGATGCTTTCTACAAAGGAATGTCAATAGCGAGGATAATGGCCTCCCCCTTTTTTTGTTTTTTTTTTTTACCTGTGACTCTGAAAGGCACACACTAATGGCTTGTTTCCTGGTGGCTGTCGCCCAGCTGGGCGCCCACGACGCATTACGTCCAGGTGGTCACTTAACTTTCTTACCGAAATATTTACGACACCAGTTTCCGCTACAGTGGCTGTCTCAAATAAAAATATTTTCAAAGGTTGAGAATTTGGATTACAAATGTGTAGAAAATAAAATCGTATAACTATAACAGTGTCCAAAAAATTTTCGTCGGCATTGGAATACATTCATGATTAATAAAATTCTTTTCCGGGCTATTATGCCGTGGTCTGATGGATTTCGCACTGTAACCCGACGTTTCGTCCCCATCTGCGGAGGATATCTTCAAGGGGGTTCGTGGCTTCTGTTAACATCCGAAACACACACTGTCTTACTACTGACTGCAGCAAATTTTTGTTTTCGCGTACTCCCGCGCATAGGCGTGACGTCACATGTTTTGAATACGCGAGCGCAATTGGCCGTTGTCAGTTGCCGCCGTCCGCTGTTGCTATCATCCCATGGCGGAAGACTGGTACACATCTTCTTCATCACCGGCATCCAGATGTCATTCAATTTCACGCCCTCCTCCTTCCTATTAAAATTCCTGGGGTGTTTCATAATCTCTATAGCCTCTCTGTAAAGCCTTTCATGATATCCGCTTGTGGCTGCCAGTACTTGAGTTCTATCAAAGTAAATGTGGTGGTCTCCTGACTGCAAAGCGTGTTCCGCAACAGCTGATCTATCAATCTCTCCCCTTCTGCAATTGCCCTTGTGCTCTTCTAGTCGTTTTTTGACCGTTCTTTTTGTGGTACCCACATATACCTCCCCACAACTACACGGGATCCTGTAAATTCCTGCTTTTTCCAGCGGTTTACGAGCATCCTTAGCCAATCTCAGGTGTTCTTGTATCTTCCGGGTAGGTTTGTAAATCACCGCGATATTCCGTTTTTTTCATATTTTCCCTATGCGGTCAGTGACGTCCTTAATAAAAGGCAGATGGGGACGAAACGTCGGGTTACAATGCGAAATCCATCAGACCACGGCATAATAGCCCGGAAAAGAATTTTATTAATAATGACAGTTCCGGCCGTGAAAGTTTACATTTTACATTGTAATACATTCACGCATTTACATACATTTCATAATTCTTAAAGTACGATTCTTGGTACCAACATCCTTTTTCACAAACCAGAGTCCCTAACCACTACTCATTATTCCTTGCTTTATTACACATATACATATTCGGCGACACTTCTTCAATATTTCATCATAATAAATACGTAGCATAATCAAATTCCTTATATAGCATCAGCTTATTGATCAAAAACATACCGCAACAGCGTAATACATATCGTCATGGTAACATCATAAAACCTCAGACATATCTCAAAATCATCGTAGCTTACTCCAATAATTTCAGAACCTGAAAAAAAATTCTCTGCTCATGTCATCTAGCTCAAACGTACTTTAATAATCATGATCCCATACCAAATACATCTTTCAAAGTTCTCATAGCATCACAATGATTCAGAAAAAATATGAAGGGTTCACACAGTACAGACAAAATACAATTTCATAAGTGTGAAATTATCCAACTGTGTAATTACGTAAACATCTGTTACTAATGTAAAAAAAAGTTTGTCTCTCAGTTAAATTATCAGATAGCTGTGTAATTTATGTGTTAGAGAAATATGGTACCGATGTGTAAAGTTGTATAAGTAAATACCATATTAGCTAGGGCTCCTTGTGCTTGCCAAACACATGGTACACAAAGTAAGCGTGTACCCCCCTGAGGATAATGTAATTATATCCTCTGGTGTTACAGATTACAGCAATGGAATAAAATGTAACACGGAAAACTTCCTTTGTAATTCAAATATGTTGAAAAATAAATAGTTTAATGCGTGTCATGTAGCGCTAAATGTGCGTCTTGCTGTAAGACAATCTCTGTGGAAGTGTCGTAGTTGTTGTCCTCGGAATGCTAAGTTCTGCAGAAGTCAATGTAGGTATCTCATGATAAACGAAATTGAAATGCTTTGCGTATAGATATCTTAGTTATTACGCTTATTGCCGTGATGAAGTAAGTACTGTACTGTACGTATTGTTGTGCTACAGAAAAGGCTGTCTCATTGTAGCTATACCACAAACGTTACTACTAAAACATGTTTTACTTTCCAGAAAAATTCAGAAAAACTTTGCAGATATAAAACAGATAAACTGCAAAAGCAACATCGTAAATTGTCACTCATTAGTACCATCATGATAAAATCGTGTAGCTGTCACATAAACTAACCACTGTATCATCTGGTATCTCACAGAAAGTACTTTAAATCCAGAATGTATTTTCAAGTAAACCAAAATGTTGCAT
The DNA here is from genome assembly GCF_023897955.1 of Schistocerca gregaria. Classification (NCBI taxonomy): domain Eukaryota; kingdom Metazoa; phylum Arthropoda; class Insecta; order Orthoptera; family Acrididae; genus Schistocerca; species Schistocerca gregaria. Next base: position 485,990,917 of record NC_064927.1, read on the forward strand.
TAAAATCCCATTAGCAATACTGGTAAATGTTCTAAGTATGTGAGCTTATAGTCGTTACGTAATCGTGCAACTAACAAGCAAGAATGTACACACGCAATAACACAGTGATGTCTGTTCACTATAACAATGCACTCGTAAATACTGTCTAAATATGTTCCGTAGGTTCTAGACTAGATAGTAAACTTCAAACACTGTTGCACGTTAACAGTTTTTCAGTGTGACAAAGCATACTAGAAATGTGAAGTGAAATGTTTTATAGGAAAGACAAAGTTAAAAAGCAGATTATCTTTCAATAAACGGTTTTACATGTGAAATGTGGTGTAAACCTTTACTCTTCCTAGTACGCAGAGTTTCAACATCAACGCAATTATCATGTGGTATACGTCGGATTCTGTAAGGTCCATTGTAAACTAGAAAGAATTTGTGACTCAAGTGTTTCTTCTTATGTGACAATGGATGAGCTTTAATGAGAACTTTCTGACCAATGTGTAATTTCTTTGCATTTGCTTTACCGTGTAATTTTCTCCTTTTGTCTGCAGCAGAATTTATATTTTTAATAGCCAAATCAATTATGTCTTTGTGTCGAAGTTTACGTGTATTCGGAAAAGGTACAAGCTCTCTGATTCTGTTTGGTGGTTCTTTATTCTTTAGTACAAGAACAGGTGGTAAATCAGTGGAGTCATGAGGCATTTCATTCAGCACGTTTTGAAATAAGTGTAAATATCTATCCCAATGCTGATGCTTTCTGTGACAATAAAGTCTGCAAAGCTTACTGATTTCTTTCATAATCCGTTCAGACGGGTTACAATGTGGTGAGTACAATGAAATAAAAACAGATTTGATTTTATGGTTACGAAGCATGCGTGACCAAACAGCAGATCTGAATTGCGGTCCGTTATCTGAAATTACTTTACTAACGTGTCCCACTTCACGTAAGAAATTTCTAACAAAGGCGTTGGATACAGACCGTCCAGTGGCTTTACGTAACGGAGTGAAAGAAACAAATTTTGAAGTAAGTTCAACAGCGACTAGAACGTACGAAAATCCATTAGATGTTCTGACAAGCGGTCCCAAGAGATCAACAGCAGCAAATTCTTTTAATTTAGAAGGAATGATAGGAAACAGTGGAGCACGATGAGAGACAGTAGATGGTTTCGCCATTTGACAAAGTTTACAAATAGACAATACTCTTCGAATTCTCTTTTCCATATTGTTAAAATAACAAGTCGTTCGAAGAATATGATAACATTTTCGTGCACCAAAATGTGCATAGCTGAAATGAATGTACCAAATGAGCTTATTAACAAAATCGTCTGGAATGCAAAGTACCCATAGCTTGTCATCAACAGTGCATCGTTTGAACAGTATGTTGTTTCTAACCAGATAATAATGCCGAATCTGTGTATGTGTCTTTTCATGCCATTTACTTTTGATGTCTTTCCAAATCAGATCTTTATCTTGTTCATGAGCAATGTCCATTAAAAATGTGGTGATGAAGTTTTCAAAGGCGACTTTCTGGATGTAAAGAATACTGAAACTTCTCTCGAGGTTGCTTTCTGTGTTACTTTTCTCAAGCCCAGCCGGTGCGCGTGACAGTGCGTCCGCAACAATGTTCTCCTTGCCGGGAATGTAGACTATTGTGAAGTGGAATTCTTGCAGAAACAATGCCCAACGTTTTAACCTGTCATGATTTAATTTTGAAGACATAAGAAATTGTAATGCACGATGGTCACTGCATACTTTTACGTGCTTACCATAAAGAAAGAAACGGAATTTGTTAAATGCCCAAACGATAGCTAAAGCTTCTAATTCAGTAACGGAATAATTTTTTTCAGATTTTGTTAGCACTCGGCTAGCAAAAGCAATGGTTTTCTGAACAGTAATGTCATTTTCTGTGGCTTCTTGAAATAAATGGGCACCAAGACCGACTTTAGAAGAATCCGTGCTAAGGCAAAAATCTTGTGAGAGATCTGGATGAGCTAGTATTGGCGCGTTAAGTAACGATTCTTTCAAAGAATTGAATTCCAACTGTGCTTGTTCGTCCCAGTTCCAAATAGCATTTTTCCAGTGAGAGAACAAAGTTTTGGTGTAACTAGAATTTGCATATTCAGAAAACGACGGTAAAAATTTACGAGACCTAGAAAACTGCGGACTTGTTTTTTTCTGGATGGAACTGGAATGGCTTTTCCAAGTTAACTGTAATTCCAGATTCTGCAAAAATATGTAACACGCTTTTGAGAATGCGATTATGTTGTTCCCATGAGGCTTCTGCTATCAGAATATCGTCCACATATAAGGTGATGTGACGTTTTAAGAGCTCAGGTAATATGGAATTTAGCCCGCGAATGAATGCTGCCGAGGAAATGTTCAAACCAAAAGGAAGTTTCCGAAACTTATTACAAACGCCGAAACAAAGGAAAGCTGTGTATTTTCTACATTCTGGATGAAGTTCGATCTGATAAAAGCTGGATCTGAGATCAATGGAAGACAACACTTTTACACCACTAAAATTTTGAAGAAGTTCTTCCAACGCTTGCGGCCTGTCTGTTTCAGGAATAATGATGGTATTGATTTAACTCGAATCTAAGACAAGCCTGATCGATCCATTTTTCTTCTCAACAACATGTAATGGATTGTTGTATGAGCTTACTGCAGGCTCAATAATGCCGTCGTCAAGCATAGATTGTATTTCTGTTCTAACACGGTCCCTATAATGTGCTGGAATTACGTATGGTCTAACACAAAATTTAGTATGCTCACGAACACGAAATTGGTATTGAAATCCCTTGATTGTTCCTGTTTTGTGAGTAAAAACTGTGGAATGTGCTTGTAAAATCTCAAAAAGGTCCTGCCTATCAGTGTCATAACAATTCTCAATTTTTTGAATTTTATTCTGAATTAACTCATTAGTTTCAAATATGCCGTCGATATCATCCCTGTCAGTACTTGCAGAGTGATTGTTATTGTCTAGTTCCATAGAAAATTCCGAACTGTTGTCTAACAGAAGGTAAAGCCGATTAATTTCCTCGTCATGGTTTGAGAGCCAATCTTCTAATTTCAAAGCTATTGACTTACCTTCTTTCTCTAAACTTATTTCAGCATCGTGAAAGTTTAAGATAGCTTTGTATTCATTCAAAAAGTCTACTCCCAGTATAATTTCCGTCGACAACAATGGAACAATAAGAAGGTTCATAGAGAAGCTGTGGCTCTGACAAAAGAATTCTAAGTTGGTTTGTTGGCGTACATCTACAGTTTTTCCAATGACTGCACCTTGTAATTTAATCTTGCGTAACGGAAGTGTGGGGCAATCGTTCAATTTGTTGCATATGCTAAAAGCTGTTTCACTAATTACTGAAATGGGACTGCCTGAGTCAAGTACTGCCGTCAATTTTACGTCATTTACAGTAATGTGAATCACAGGATATGCAATGTTGTTATGTTTTACGTCGTGTTCCTGGAGTAATATGTCCCTAATGTCTTCCATTTTAACGTAATTACTAGCTACGGCAGCTGCGTCGTCAGTTTCATCAGTACGTTTTGAGGCTGCCAGCGGTATGAGTCATTGCCTATTGTGTCCTTGTTGGCGCGCGTCGTTATTGGGATTTGGAGACCTAACTTCTACAAAATCACCTTGTCGAGAGGGCCCTGCTCTGTTTGATTCCCGCCAGTTCTGCTGCAATTCAGGTCTGTCGTTACGATCATATCGTCTGTCGTCATGTCGGTAGATTCCATAGTTTCTTTCTTGTCGGTCACGTGGTGGAGAATTTCTCTCTGAATCATAACTGCGCGATGGACCGTTGCGTCTAAAGTTATTCTGTCTCCCTTGATAGTAATTATTTTGGTTCCCATATTGTCTGTTTCTCTGATTGTGATAGTCATTGCCGCGGAGAGGTGACCTTTCCCTGTAATTATTACTACTTTGCCAACGGTTGTCATACTGGTGGTGTCTGTTTTGGTCACCATTTGTATTGTGAGAATAGCCTTGTCGTGTCCAGTTATTATTTCTTTCATCGCGGAATTGCGACGGATGTGACCTGTAATTGTTGTGTTCCTGTTTTCGCGTTCCGCGATTGTCAGTGTGAATTTCTAATTCTTGTAAGAGTCCCTGGAAAGCTTCAATGTCGTCTTTGCAACGGCCTGCCAAAATAATATGCCGTAAACGTTCAGGCAATTTGATTAAGCAAATGCGGATGAGTTCTGACGGGCTGTATGGGTTTGACAGGTACTGATTCTTGTGCAACATGTCTTCAAAATATTTCACAAGACTGGAAAATTCAGATTGTTCGAATTGTTTCGTCATCATGATGCCATGTTTTACTCGGTCTTGTGTGGCTTGGGACCAATATGCTGAGAGGAAGGAATGGTAAAATTCTCCTTCACTGTGGCAATCGTGAATGACCGATCGCATTCTTACAGCTGGTTCATTCTCTAAGTAGCCACACATAAATTCTAATCTGTGCTCTAGTGACCAGTTGGGAGGAAAACAATGAGAGAATTGATGGAGCCACGCTTGTGGATGAATGTCGTTGCCAGAATTCTTAAATGTTTTGAATTTACGTGTAGTAATGAACAGCTTATAGTCAAAGTAATCGTGTCGGCGGGTCGCATATCGGTCATTGTTACGTCGTTTCGGCGGTTCCATCTCAAAATTCGGTATACTTTGCCAATTTCTTTCATAAGCTCCAAAGTGCCCTGTGTTGTTATTTTGTGTCAGTTCCGTATTTTTATGTCCCTCTTCCCGTATTGGAGTGCGAGTGTCCTCTGAAATACGTAATTCTTGTATTACCTGTGTCAACTGATCTTGTACTTCCCGGATTTCTCTTTGGTGTTGCGTATTAATTTGATTCTGATTTTGTTTGAATTTCCTAATTTGTTCGAACTCTTTTGTGTCATTAAAGACTACCGGTTTTGTGTCATTCAGATTATCATCTACCTTCGTAGATAAATTATTTAGCTGATCTGAAAGTTCAACTACTTTCTCTGATAATGAACTAATGTCCTCCATGTGTCTTTCTGAACCAATTTTCAGAGTATTTACTGTGTCCTTTAAGTTTTCTTGAGTTTTTTCAAGTTGCGGAACCGAATCGGTAGATGCAACTGAATCAATTTTAGCTTGCAAGGTCTCATGATTTTCATGAACAATTGTTTGCAGTTCTTTTATGGCTGCTTCGTGATTCTGTAATGCATTTTCATGCCGCGAAAAAATTGGTTGGAAATGCTCACAAATTTGTGTTTTTACGTCATTACAGACTTTTTGACATTTTGATTCGATTTTATGTAATTCAGTAGTTAAATCTTCACGTGTTTGTTCAAGTGTATGTTCCACTGAGTCTAACTTTTGAAGCTTTTGCTCCATTGCGTCTAACTTTTGCTGTGTTTGTCTCTGATTTTCTTCCATTGTGTCTAACTTTTGAAGATTATGTTCCATTGTGTCTAACTTTTGAAGATTTTGTTCCATTGTGTCTAACTGTTGCTGTGTTTGTCTCTGGTTTTGTTTCATTTGTTCCATTAATTGCAATAATAATGTATTAGTGTCTGGAATCTGATCCTCTATGCTTTTTGGCAGTGCATTTGCACCGGCAACATTCACAGTTTGACAAGCAGAAAATGTGTCTCGACTTATTTGAGAAAACGGTGAGGACGCAAAACCTGAATGTACAGTATTTGCAAGATTGTGTCCTGTCATATCGGATTCCTGACGTGAGCTGTTGCCGACCGATCGATCGATAATGCTTCCCTGTTCACTAACTGTTTCACTTCCTACACCATTATTTGCAGCCAGCTCCATTTCCCTATGCACTATTACCAAATTACTACTTTGAACATTTGTGAATTCATTACATGGTGGCGCTAACACATTGCTTTCGTCTTCACTGTCATTTCTCAGTTTACTTTGTAGCGTAGTATTACGTTTTTCACACGCAATTATTGTCACAATATTTCACACGATAACACAGAAAAGTACAATTTGAAGAGCAAAAATAAGAGAACACACTGAAAATAATATCTAGTTAATTGCAAGCGCAGCTGCGAAATACTTGGTGCAACTCTACATGCATGCCACAACTATTTTACTGTACAACAATGAATGACTACAACTACAAAGGAAATTCTCTCTATGATTACGCGCCAGCAATAAACAAAAGCTACACTAATTACACAAAAACAAGGAAAAAATCAGAAGATTCCAGTGAGGTATCCTCGGCTAAGGGTCGACATATGAAACGTCCCCTTAGAAAAATTGTACACGACTGTGCTTAAACTGACACACAATATCTTTAGCAAAACGCAATCTGACTTCCAAAAATCCCTACGAAAGAATGGCCCTGACTAGCATTAACCTATACGTTTCACAAATCACTTACCTCACAAAAATCTTCGTTACTCAAGCTACTGCAATACAGCGAGCGCCACTACTGCCAGTTAAATAAAAGATTCAAACTACTGAAGGCACTAACTACTGATAGGCATAGTTAGAAAATGAAAGATTTTAATAGAGAACAAACAATGTATTTACCTCACTAGACATAATATATATAGCAGTTCATGACACCAATTCTTACAAATTTCAAAACTCCGCCATCTCTCTCCCCACGTCCACCACTGCTGGCTGCTCACCTCGAACTGCCCAACGCTACGCGCTGTTAACATCCAGCTGCCCAACACTACAATGACGAGTATTACAACAATGCCAACCAGCCACAGACTGCGGACAGCACAGCCAGTGATTTTTCATACAGAGCGCTACGTGGCGTTACCAATAAGAAAACGCAAACAGCCTACTTACAAATTCCCTAAAAAACACGCTCAGAGCGTCGTTGCGCGAAAGTGGTAGGGAGACACGATATAGAACAAACAGACACCACCATGAATGTTTAGATGTTGCATGGTTGTTTTCATCTTGGGCGGGTTTAGTGACCTATCTGAACTTCCGAAGTGACTGTGTCTGTGATACGGTACCCGCATTCAACAGGTTAAGTTAGGTTAGGTTACTTTAGGCTAGGTTGTCTTCAGGAGTTCTGGGAATCAGGGTGATGCAAGACTTTTTTTGATGTGTGTGTATCTGCTTCTCTGCTGTGTGACACCATATGACTGCAGAGACGACCTTAAATATATCTTTGATATTAGCTGTGTGGTATGATCTTATATACTGGCTCACTGTACTTCTCTTCCTCACAAATTGCGTGAAATACTGAGTGGCACTACCAAGACCCAAACTGCCTTCTGTAATTTTAAATCATTTCAATCCAGCTGGAAACAAGAACATAATGCCAACGTATTGTTTTAAATCATTTTGAATTTTGCCCATTCTTATCCCCATAGCCATTCCTAGATGTAATAGCGATATCGTACTACATGACTACTTGTATACAAGAAAGGAGTCAATCATGAAACAAATTTTGCCGAAGGAGCTCCAGCCATTCCTGAGCTGTGCTTTAGAGTCACCCTTTTTATCCCCCTGTTCAGCCTTAGGACTGCTACGGCAGTTTTACTGCCAAAGTTATTTTTTCTCAAGGTGTAAGTGATACATGTGCCAAGATTGATGGAAACGCTTCAGGCATTATAGAAATAGGCTGATATGTCGCTGGAGTTTGTACCATGACTTTGTAATGCACAGCACATCTTTTTTCCAGTCTCATCAAATCAACCATCACGCCACTGCTCTCACGTACCTGCGTGACTGTATGGCGGGGTCAGTGGGCATGGTGCGACAGCGAGTACTGCTCTGAGCTGGCCTGCAGCAGCGCTACACTGGAGGAGAACACAGCTCACGGAAGTTAGTGCCATGAACTGAGAATAGTAAACCGGCAGAGTCGCGGGTGTTCAGCGCTGGATGTGACCTAACTGCGTGTGTTCGCTGGAAAGGTCTACGCTTGGAGGTCTGGATAGTGCCGCAGGAAGATGCCATGACAATAAATAGAATCTCTGCTGATAGCCATTGTACCAGCCTTGATGAGCCATGGCAAGGCACCAGATCAGTGTTGAGACTTTGGCCATTTTTTCAGTCAGTGTAGCTGACCAAGGATGTCACTGCGGGCACAGTTGCAGCTGTGTGGTCACGAAGAAAGTAACGCAGTCTGTGGGCAGCCAGCAGAGGAAAGCCTTCTCCAAAGTCTAGTTCGAGAACTGACTATTGGTCAGCATGGGCTGTGGCCGCTGTTTGAGTACAAGCCACCCAGTGGGACAATTGGTGACTGTTCTTAGGTGAGTAACTAAAATTCCACTTAGATGGTCTGTGTGTACAGTGTGACATGTTGAGATAATGCTGTGGACAAGAAGGGTGCGTGTTTCTTTTCTTTAAACGACAGATTTATTGAACTTAGATTAAAACTCTGTGCCAGGCTGGGAGTCCAACTTGGGAGACTGTGGACTGAGATTCCTAAGCACAACTTATTAAGTGTCCTCACAAGTCTATTTTGGATTGTGACTCACCTCCTACGTTCCAAAAGTCGCACAATTTTTCCTGCGTACCACGTGGGACTACCACTTCCGATAGAAAGGATGGAGTGCAGACATCGCTTAGCCATAGCCTAGGTAAATGTTTCTGGGATGAATTAGTTAATATTCGTCCCTTTAGTGTCGTGCTGTTAGCATGATTTTTCTTGTACGTGCCAAACAGAAAGTTATTTTGTTATTATTATTCTGTGAAAATTATTTATTTTGTTTGTACCATATATAAATTTATTTTGTTATTTTTGCACTGTGAGATTTATCGATTTTTAAGTGCAGTTGTACAGAAACTGTTTAACTCTGAAAATTGCCTGGGCAGTGTCGTAGTGGGCTGATACCAGCGTTGCTATAGTAAAAACTTGGTGTTGCGAGATCTCGTAGATCAAGATTTAGTGAGTGCGTGAGATGTCTTCTGAACTTTTGCTTCTTCTGATGGTTGTATGTAGACCCTTCTTCCATTTGATGTTTTGTAGGAGGTGAGTTACTGTCCTAAGTTTAGCTTGGGCCTCTCAGTAAGTTCGGTTTTTAAGCACCTCAGTTCATAGACCAAGCGCCATATGTTGTGAGAATGTAAGGATTGTAGCAGGAAGGCTGATGGTTGACTTTGGTTTATTGGGGGACTGCATATAGGACACTAGTGCAACCTATTCTTGAGTACTGCTCGACTGTTTAGGCCCCTCAAAAGGTTAGATTAAAGGAGGACATCGATGAAGTTCAGAAGCAGAGTTCCAGATTTGCTACCAGTGGGTTCAAACAACATGCAAATATTATTGAGATGCTGGTGGAACTCAGATGGGAATCCCTGGAGAGAATGTGACGTGGGTAACTCACATACCCTGACGCCATGATTGATTAGATCTCTTGCAGGTTGTGGGGACCATGCTCCCACCAGTTCTTTGTGGCTGATGTTACTGAGGTGTTGGCGAGAACACGACGCGCGGCAAGGATGGCATGCCGGATTGATGGCGTGCTGTACTTCGTCACCTTTTCGATGTGGCACCATTCGAGCCTAAGGTGGTCGCAGACGACCTGGGCGTCGACTACGCGGGCTTGGCCGTCTTTGCCCGCATCTCGTGGTCGTGCGGTAGCGTTCTCGCTTCCCACGCCCGGCTTCCCGGGTTCGATTCCCGGAGGGATCAGGGATTTTCTCTGCCTCGTGATGGCTGGGTGTCGTGTGATGTCCTTAGGTTAGTTAGGTTTAAGTAGTTCTAAGTTCTAGGGGACTGATGACCATAGATGTTAAGTCCCATAGTGCTCAGAGCCATTTGAACTATTTTTTGGCCGTCTTTGACAGTCAAGATGTCTGCCTTGTGGATGGAGCCCTTCAGGTGTGCAAAAGTGGAGGCCCCTCTGCGCTAGTCCACACGAGACATGCTTCCGGACTGTATCGTGACGCTTGAAGCGAGACCCGTGCATCTTTCCACAAGATGCCTGACGCTATTGGCGGTCTCGACAGCCCTACAGAGCGTACAGAATCTGGTATCGGCTATCCACCTGCGACTTCGCTGCGTCTTCGCACTTCGCAGGTAAGGTGTTTATGCATGCGCCGATGGTGTTGATGAAGTCACGTCCATACTGCTGCTGACCGGTGTCTGTGACCCAGGGGTGCTACCTCCGCATGGTGGCGAACGCCGAGAGGGCCGCTCTGTCGAAGACGACATGCAAGCGATCCTCTCATATCTTCCTGGCTTATGACGACGTCATCAAAAGGTGACCGTCCCACGTCAGGCGCCGCTGCAGCGCACTGTGCCTTGCCTTGGCCTGCATCGTCCACAGCTGAACGTATCTTCTGCACTGCCAGAAAGTCAGATGGCCAAAGAGCAGGCCTCATCCAGCAGGCAGGTAGAATGCTGAGCCCCCCCCCCCCCCCCCCATCCACCTGTATCACAGAGATTTCGAAGTACCCCAAGGGCTGGATGCTGGGAGACGGAACCATCCTGTGATGGCAGCTCGCACCTTGGTGTCTGCATTCTTGAGGGCACCAATCCAGGTGTGACTGAGGGCCAGCCGATGATACAGGCCCAGCAGGATCACTTACACAAGGGGGAAAGCCTTCGTCATACACCTCCACAATCTCTGTCCTCACTCTGTGCACCTTATCCTCTGTCGTATCCTCCTCCCATACCTTCTCTGTGTCCATATCCTCTTCCATCCACTTCATCCATCGTCACCTCCCATTCACTCTACCTTCATCTTCCCTATTTCCTCGTATTCTGTCCATTTACACATCTGTGTCTCTCATCTACCCCGCACCCATCTCATCCTTTGTCTCTCACTGTCCACATACACCTCCAACTTCTGCCTCTCTCTCCTCCTCCCAACTCCCAAGATCTACTCCTCCCCCCAACTGCTTGTCTACCTCCTTCATCCTCTCCCTCTGTCCATCTCGTCCTCTCCTCTTTCTTCCATCCTTATCCCCTCCTCATCCCCTCTCTGTACACTTCCTTCTCTCCACTCTCTCTATACTTCTCTTCCATCACCATCTCTCTATCCTCCTCTTCCACACCCCTGTCTCTCATTCAGTGAAGTGGTGCAGTGGTGATCACGCTGGACACCTGGACACACATTCTGGATGACAAGAGTTCAAAGCCACGTCAGGCTGCCCAGATTTAGGTTTGTTATTTCCTCTAATTCAACCCAGGTAAACACTGAGAAGAGACATGGAACTGTAATATTCCTTCTTTCCTTCCTTCCTCATTTCCTCTCTCTACACCTCTCCTCATTACTCCTCTTGCTGAGCCTCATCTCGGCCTTTCTCTCCATTTCTTCTTCGCCCCTCTCTTTGTTCATTTTTTAAACCTTTCTCACCACCTACTCCTCTTCCCACTCTCTCAGTCCATTACCTCCTCCCACTCTCTGTCCAGCTCCTCCTGTCCCTCTTTCTGTACACCTCCTACGTCAGTCCCATTCCAGTAGTAGCCGGATGGTTTCTTCCCCACACGATATCTTTCCAGACAATAGGAGTTATGTGTTTCAGTATTGGTTGAAACTATTGTTGTTGTTGTTTAGCAGATGATGTGAAACTTCTCAACGAGTTAAAGAGTGACCATCTTATCGGGATCTGGAAAATCTAAGTCCGGATATTATTCCTGTTACAGACGTCGCTAGAATGCCATATAGGTTCAGGAATGAGCCGAAGAAGAGCGCAGGTACGAGGCGAATATGCGGTTACAGTTTAACAGCGCCAGGATGGAGAGAACCCGAAAAGAAGGAAGACCGAAATTACGGACAGTGAAATGGACAAGTACACCACAATCCATACATAAAAACAAATTTTACTACAGATTCTTGTATTTGCACTATTTATTTTCTAAACAAGTTAATTTTCACCTCTGTAATAGCATTAATGTTGACATTAGCGTAGGTAACATTGAAAGACTGACTGTCGTTAACACACAGAGCTAACGATTACCAGGGTGCGCATTATCTGTGTGAAGTTTGCTGACTTTTTTAAAAGCTCTAAAACGAATTATTAAATGTTCTGTTATAAGATTACTTTCGTTTAGAACAGAAATATCTGGTACTGAAGATGTAAGTGACAAATATATCTAAGAGTACTTGAATTGTGATAATGAACTGTGATTAGAGGATGTAAATGCCCCATATATAGCGTGTTTGGTGTAGACAGAGAATGAAGAGGAGGCGATAGAGAAATTCGTTTCCACTCACATCACGCCACTAAATATATTGATCAGTTATTATGCCAGACGGAATTCATTTGACTTTAACAGTGTGTTAGACTCTCAAGAAAATGCGAACCATCGTCAGGGAAAAAAACGTTAATAAAATAAAAAAAAGAACTTAGGACGATTATTTCCCGAAAGTGAACTGAAAGTAAGTAATGCTATTTACAGTGAATTTCAAGAGCAATTTCCCGAATAAGTGGCTTGTTTTCTGGAAAGAAGGAAAATTAAAGTTTGACGTCCCGTTAACTACGACGTAATTAGCGATGGAGTAAAAGCTCGGATTGTTCCTGTGGTGTCGTGCAAAGAGCGAGGTGAGGAAGCAATGTTAGTATCTCGCATCGCATCGACAACTGAACATAGTCATTGCTAACCGCAATACGAGTGAGCGAGGCCGGTGCAGAGGCGCCCAGAACAGTTCCGTTACCCTGCCTCTTGTGCTCTCTCACTTAACGGCCGAGCACAGCACCGCTCACTGTCACCTCAGTCCACAGTCATCGATAGAAACTACGATACTGCTCAGCGAACGCTGAACTACTCAGCACTCTACATACAGTTACACTACAGATGAAGAACCTAGTATCTTGTCAGTATCAAGTTATATGCCAACGTTCAGTGATAGTAATAAACAGTCATGACATTCCTATGCAAACAGGTTATACCAAACTTAGGTAATTAATCTTATCTGTGTTATAATAACGTGAACTAATATTTTATAGGTTATAGTATCTGTTCCGTTTCCTCACGCAGTGGACGAATAGGAACCGCCACTGTACAAACGAGAGTATTTTCATCCGTCACAAAAAATTGTGCCCGCTCTGCCTGTGAGTGGACATGTGGCTGCTCCTTCAGCAAGGTCCGAGCAGGAACACGGGGGAAGGGGTTTATTATTTATTGGGGGCTCCAACGTTAGGCGGGTGATGGAGCCCCTTAGGGAAATAGCGGAAAGGTCGAGGAAGAGGGCCAGTGTTCACACTGTCTGCTTGCCGGGGGGTCTCATCCGAGATGTGGAGGAGGCCATACCGATGGCTATAGAGAGCACTGGGTGCACCCGACTGCAAATTGTTGCTCATGACGGCACCAATGGCTCCTGCCGTCTCTGTTCAGAGGTCATCCTCAGTTCGTACAGGCGGTGAAGGCGGGAAGCCTCGCTCGCGGGGTGGAATAAGAGCTAACTATTTGTAGTATCGTTCCCAGAACCGATCGAGATCCTCTGCTTTGGAGCCGTGGAAGGCTTAAACCAGAGGCTCAGACGATTCTGCGGAGATCGGTGGTGTCAATTTCTTGACCTCCGCTATCGGGTGGAGAAATGTAGGGTCCCCCTGAATAGGTCAGGCGTGCACTACACGCAGGACGCGGCTACAAGGGTAGCGGAGTACGTGTGGAGTGCACATGGCGGTTTTTTAGGTTAGAGAATTCCCTCCCTAGGCCCGACAAGACGCCTGCTGAGACGCGGCAAGGTAGGAGTAGGCAAAATGCAACAAGGAATAACAATTTTAATGTGCTAAAAGTAAACTGCAGGAGCGTCTATTGAAAGGTCCCAGAACTGCTCTCATTAATAAACGGTCACAACGCCCATATAGTACTAGGGACAGAAAGTTGGCTGAAATCCTAAACTCAGATTGGAATGTATACCGCAGAGACAGGCTGGACAGTGAAGGGGGAGGCGTGTTTATAGCGATAAGAAGTGCAATAGTAGCTAAGGAAATTGACGAAGATCCCAAATGTGAAATGCTTTGGGTGAAGGTCGTGGTTAAAGCAGGCTCAGAGACGCTAATTTGATGTCTCTATAGGCCCCGTAGCTCAACATCTGTTGTGGCTGAGCGCCTGAAGGATAATTTGGAAAATATTTCGCGTAGATTTCCCCACCATGTTATAGTTCTTGGTGGAGAATTTAATTTGCCGGATATAGACTGGGAGACTCAAACGTTCATAACGGGTGCCAGGGACAAAGAATCCAGTGAAATTTTTTTAAGTGCTTTATCTGAAAACTACCTTGAGCGGTTAAACAGAGAACCGACTCGTGGTGATCACATATTATACCTTCTGGTGACAAACAGACCCGAACTATTTGAAACACTTAAAGCAGAACAGGAAATCAGCGATCATAAAGCGATTACGGCATCGATGATTTCAGCCGTAAATAGAAATATTAAAAAAGGTAGGAAGATTTTTCTGTTTAGCAAAAGTGACAAAAAGCAGATTACAGCGTACCTGACGGCTCAACACAAAAGTTTTGTCTCAAGTACAGATAGTGTTGGGGATTAGTGGACAAAGTTCAAAACCATCGTACAATATGTGTTAGATGAGTATGTGCCAAGCGAGATCGTATGAGATGGAAAAGAGCCACCGTGGTACAACAACCGAGTTAGAAAACTGCTGCGGAAGCAAAGGGAACTTCACAGCAAACATAAACATAGCCAATGACTTGCAGACAAACAAAAATTACGCGAAGCGAAATGTAGCGTGAGGAGGGCTATGCGAGAGGCGTTCAATGAATTCGAAAGTATGTACTGACTTGGCAGAAAATCATACGAAATTTTGGTCTTATGTCAAAGCGGTAGGTGGATTAAAACAAAATGTCCAGACACTCTGTGACCAATACGGCACTGAAACAGAGGTTGACAGACTAAATGCCGAAATACTAAATGTCTTTCTCCAAAACTGTTTCACAGAGGAAGACTGCACTGTAGTTCCTTCTCTAGATTGTCGTACAGATGACAAAATGGTAGATATCCAGATAGACGACAGAGGGATAGAGAAGCAATTAAAGTCGCTCAAAATAGGAAACGCCGCTTGCCCTGATGGGATACCAGTTCGATTTTGCACAGAGTACGCGAAGGAACTTCCTCCCTTCTTGCAGCGGTGTACCGTAGGTCTCTAGAAGAGCGCAGCGTTCCAAAGGATTGGAAAAGGGTACAAGTCATCCCAGTTTTCAAGAAGGGATGTCGAACAGGTGTGCAGAACTATAGACCTATATCTCTAACGCCGATTTGTTGTAGAATTTTGGAACACGTATTATGTTCAAGTATAATGACTTTTCTGGAGACTAGAAATCTACTCTGTAGGAATCAGCATGGGTTTCGAAAAAGACGGTCGTGTGAAACCCAGCTCGCGCTCTTCGTCCACGAGACTCAAAGGGCCATAGACAAGGGGTTCACAGGTAGATCGGAAGTTTACTGAGACTTTTTGCTGATGATGCTGTGGTTTATCGAGGAGTTGTAACAATGGAAAATTGTACTGAAATGGAGGAGCATCTGCTGCGAATTGACGCATGGTGCAGGGAACGGCAATTGAATCTCAATGTAGACAAGTGTAATGTGATGCGAATACATAGAAAGATAGATCCCTTATCATTTAGCTACAAAATAGCAGGTCAGCAACTGGAAGCAGTTAATTCCATAAATTATGTGGGAGTACGCATTAGGAGTGATTTAAAATGGAATGATCATATAAAGTTGATCGTCGGTAAAGCAGATGCCAGACCGAGATTCATTGGAAGAATCCTAAGGAAATGCAATCCGAAAACAAAGGAAGTAGGTTACAGTACGCTTGTTCGCCGACTGCTTGAATACTGCTCACCAGTGTGGGATCCGTACCAGATAGGGTTGATAGAAGAGATAGAGAAGATGCAACGGAGAGCAGTGCGCTTCGTTTCAGCATCATTTGGTAATCGCGAAAGCGTTACGGTGATGATAGATAAACTCCAGTGGAAGACTCTGCTGGAGAGAAGCTCAGTAGCTCGGTACGTGCTTTTGTTAAAGTTTCGAGAACATACCTTCACCCAAGAGTCAAGCAGTATATTGGTCCCTCCTACTTATATCTCGCGAAGAGACCATGAGGATAAAATCAGATAGATTACAGCCCATACAGAAGCATGCCGACAATCCTTCTTTCCACGAACAATAAGAGACTGGAATAGAAGGGAGATCCGATAGAGGTACTCAGGGTACCCTCCGCCACACACCGTCGGGTGGCTTCCAGAGTATGGATGTAGATGTAGATGTACAGTTTGTATAAAATATTTTTGCCTGCTTGCAAATTATGGCTGCGTGCACGTGGCTCTCATGCGATTAACACCAGGGTTTGCGTTTTACCTTGCGTCTTTCATTAATTGTATGTATAGTACCAATTGTTTTTGGGCTCCACAGTGTGGGCTAGCATACGAAAGATGTTCGGACTCCCATGCGGTTCCACTTAGTCGAAATGTCTTCACTCAAACTCGTCTAGGGTTTGAACCGCGCGTGTCACATTACACGCCCTTAATTAGACACTTGTGACCATTTGGTTAAATTGTCTGGCTGATGGCA
This sequence comes from Schistocerca gregaria, assembly GCF_023897955.1. NCBI lineage: Eukaryota > Metazoa > Arthropoda > Insecta > Orthoptera > Acrididae > Schistocerca > Schistocerca gregaria. The sequence continues at coordinate 486,007,361 of NC_064927.1, forward strand.
AGTTTGCAAAATTGTATGAAACAATGCTAATGTAACATATAGTAACAGTAATAATAATATCGGGAACTAAATTAACGACTCATAAATGCTGTAGGCCACACAATTGGGATTTTGTTAGAATATGTTTGTAGAGAAAGAAAACTAATAGCGGAAGTGGTCTAATTTAGAATTACTATTACACTTGAGCGCATATCCATTTGACACAGTTCGATCACTCACAGTCTCATCGCGAAACACAAGTCCGATACTCCACCGTGATATTTATACGAAAAGTTAGAGCTCACACCAGGCGCGCGGCTGCTCATCGCTCAGAGACTAAGTCCCGTGATACCACACAACGCGAAATTTTGTACGTCATTTCACTTCCTAGCTGCCTAAAAGACCAACTGTCGGCTTTCGCGTCTCAGTCCCTGCTGTACCCTTTGGTGTCTAGACCAGAAATGTCCACTTCGGTGTCTCCAGCTGAACTGTCCACTTTTGCGTCTGCCCTCAATCTGTCCCGGCCGTGCTTCCCGCGCGCCGAACATCCTCGCTCAACTGACAAGTGCAATTCCCTTACCAGATGTCACCCCTCTGATCGTCTACAGCTTATTCTACATTATTTTTCACTGTAACATATTTAAATAATCAAAACTTGACCACTTTCACGTTCTAAATAATGTAACAATAATATCCATTTCGTAATAAACGTTAAATTCCTTTACATAAAACCAATACTATTTCCTTCTTAATTTTGAACGTCACGGCCATTAGCCTTGCGCCAATGTGTTGTCTGATAAATAAATAAGGAACAAAAGTAAGTATTATGCACTAAACTTTACAAAAAATTTTCTATTGCCTGTGATTTAATAGGGTGTCACGCAGTCATCGTTCAGTGTGTTTCGTGTGGACGAAACCATGATCTGATGCTTAACTGTAAATACTGATAATTTAAATTTACTATATCTTTCAAACAAATAAAATTACAGAGTTGATATTTACAAAGTTTGGCGTTTTGATAATGCTCTTCTATATGAAATGTCGACAGTATTGCTCGACCAAAGCTTTCAGATTTTAGCATTCAGGTCTTTGTTACGAAACTTGTTAATTTGAGTTTAACAGTAAATCCTAAACTGTTATTGATATGATCACTACACAGATTCTTTTGGGGTCATCGTGAAATTTTACAAAGGATGATAGACCAAAATCACTCTGGCTTCATTCCCTGCATTACTACAGAACTAAATAATTTTCATAAATGTTTCCCTTTATGGCCGATCTTTGGTCCGCCGTATTTAACACTGCTATGTCTCTATGGCCACAAACTGCTTCTAAGAAGATTCCCTATGATGGCCACAAACTGCTTCTAAGAAGATTCCCTATGATGTTTGTTCTCGTCTGTCTTAGTCACAAACTACAGCAAAATAGAAGCTTGTGAATTTCCCCATCTGGACGATATTGTTCCTTTCACAATTCCTGAAGGCTGACTCTTTTGCCTATATACTTAAATGAGAGCGAGATGCTCGTTAACTCGCTACAGGAAATGTCTCTAAACGGAATTCCTCAGTTTCAGGCGCAGAAATTTGATCGACAGCTCAATGTTAATCACATGACAATATTAGTATCATAGCAAACGGCTCTACAACCGTCTGGTGTACCCTAGATTCGCCTGTTAGGTACCACAGAAGAGGAATGGTCATAATATCGGACGCAGTTTTATACCCTCTTCACGACATACAAAGTTACAGGCTCTGGGACAAAACATTTTTTACGTCCACAATTGAAGCCGACGTGTACTATGTCTAAAAGTACGGAATTACTCTACCCCAAAACGGTTAGCTACGGTCAAATGGTTCGGCTGCTTAACAAACATTACGACAGCCGGGTTCATGCCACGGCAGCTAGGTTTAAATTTTTTCCACTCAAGCAATACTCAGCACAGATTAACGATAAACTGTCATTGCAAGTGTTGTGAACCCAGTTATAGCAGTGATGCAATCAAGCACTATCTGTGAGACACATCCGCTTGCGCTACTTTCCTAGAATTGCCAGATCCAAGTCTTAAAGCAGTTGTGTCTATTGTGCAGTTTGAAACTGCTGTGACCAAAGCTGCAAGTCAAAAAGTATCACTCTCTATTATTCTCAAAAAGCCCTCTGCTAGCTTACGTCTGTATGCTGACTTTAAAGCAAAATTTAGTCCACAAATTGTCACTTATTTTCCTCCTCACGACTAGAAGAATTACTGGACAGACTGGGACAAATGCTTTTCTTAGGTTAATTTACGTGAGGCGTACTCACACTTACAGCTGGACCAGCAACCCAATCGAAAGTTTGCTTAGTCAAGTTTACAAAACTACGCTTGGGTTGGTTCAAATGGCTGTGAGCACTATGGGACTTAACTTCTGAGGTCATCAGTCCACTAGAACTTAGAACTACTTAAACCTGACTAACCTAAGGACATCACACACATCCATGCCCCAGGCAGGATTCGAACCTGCGACCGTAGCGGTCGCGCGGTTCCAGACTGTAGCGCCTAGAGCCGCTCGGCCACCGCGTCCGGCTACGTTTGGGAATTGCTTCAGCTCTTACTAGTTCTCAAAGGCTGCTTCAACATAATCCATTCTTGTACACACTATTTGGACAATATTCTAGTCACAGGTCATAGGCATGCTGAAATACACGCAAATTTGGATTGTTTGTTTCAGGTTCTTTCTGTAGCTGGCTCAAAGTGCATCAAGGAAAAGTGCCCCTTCTACCAAAAAGAACTTGACATCTTAGGACATATCATAAAGGGGGTCGATTTCACCCTGATACTTTGTACTTGTCTACTATTGGAAATCTGCTGGCGTCACATACCATTAAGCAGCTATGAGGTGTCGTAGCGAAACTTACCTATTGCATTATATTCATCGGAAATGCTGTGTAAATTGCCTCTCCGCTGATCCGGCTGTACTGGAAAAATTTTCCTTTTGTGTAGTCTCTAGGACGTCAGGATGCATTTCAGCTAATAAAGTACGCATTATTAACTCATCATTGTTAGATTCACTTTGATCCAGGTAAACCAGTTGTGTTTGGTGTGGATACATCTTCTTACAGCATTGGCGCTGTGCTCCCCCACACAATTTATTCTTCTGATAGGTCTATTGCTTTTGCCTTGAACATTATTAATAAGCACAGTATGGTAGAGTCTGCTTGAAAAATACGCACTTGTCACTATGTGTGATGTTATCGAGTTCCATCAACACTTCTGTGTCCGATGATCAGGTCATCGGTCTTCAATAGTTTTGCTCAATCCATCAAAGCCTGTCCCCCCACGGACAGCACGAAAATTGCAATATTGGGCTCTAATATTGTCTAATTATCAGTATTAGTTGTTTTACTGGCTAACAGCCCAAAATTGAAATGCTGACATGTTTACTCGATTACCAGTCGATAACGACACAGCTTCTTAATTAATCTGGAGAATCATCTTGTCATTTCGATAATCGAGATGTGGAACGTTCTCGAAATTTTTCTTCTCCGTTTCCGGCGTGCTGCCGCAGCGATTGCTTCTATTTCAGCTATTCAGGCTGTCGTTCAATGTGTGCGCCATGAGTGCACAATATATTTCCTATCGATTGGTGCATCATTGTTTTCCGAATCATCACGCGCTATGTGCATGGTAAGGTGTTCTGCAGTTGGGGTGTTTTGCTTTTATTGCAGCAAAGTCCTTGGCGAACAGTTAACACAAAACATCGAGTGTGACATCATTGTACGTGGTAGACCATAGGCACAGACGACCAGATTCAGGAAATGACTTCACTTCAGTATTTGTGTGGAACATTCAGCAGCTCTCCTGCAATGCTATTTTGAGTGGCCACGTCAACCCAGATTTTGGCAATGCATCCATAATGATTTGTAGATCCATTCTAAAACATGTAGTGGTTGTTGGTGGTAGACACTTACGGTAAATTTTATTGCTTGCTGGAGGCATGCTGCCGTGAGGCGGTAGGTCCACAGCCATTCAGTACTAAGGAAACTGGACAACTGGTAGCAATAAATTATACAGTTTCCCCAGTATGTAAAGAAAGAGGGAAAATCTAATCAATGGAAAAATTTGGTATAATTTACGCCATATTATCAATTGGACTAATTGGATTTATTGTATGAGCGGACGTAACATCCAGTAGCAACGAGCCTTGCATCAACATGTTTGTTCCTCGTCAAGCAGCCAAGGTAAGATGCAGAGACTAGAAGAGGCGACACTGCCTAGTAAAAGTCAATAGTAAAATTGTTTTCAACCGTAAAAGTTTGTTGTACAATGTGGTTCCAAAATATGCAAAAGTGTATATAATTTGGGGCACGTTCTTGCGAATAATTACGGTTACCAGCAAGGTGTGTGGTTTGACTCTGGCTGTGTCATCCCTGAACCGATAACTATTACAGCTGAATTTTATATTAATAAAACTGAGATGGACGAAATAAATACAATACTCCGTTTCCTCAGAAAATTTTCCTTTGTGACACCGTAACATCCCCCACTACTCAAAGTACAGTACAAACTTCATCTTCGTTTTTTGTCTTGAGGGTCTTCCTGAAGTAATTGTTCTGAAAAATGGGCCACAAGTCACGTCAGCTGATTTTAGTAGTTTTATTTGCCAACAGCATCCATCGGATGATTACTTCACCTTTTTACCCTCAGTTTAATGGCAAAGCTTAGCAGTTCGTTCGAATATTGAAAAGTGACACAGAGAAACTCCTTCAAATGGGAGAAAACCTTAAAGATCTTTCTTTGCTTTTACCGCTCTTTGGTTCATGATGAAAAGTCACCAGCAAATTTATTACAATACCGTCATCACCATACCCCTTTGCATCTTCTGCAGCCACCAAGGAAACACTTCGTTCCTCCAGGTCAGGCAAAATTTCACCGTCAGGATTAAGTCTTTTGTTAAGCTTTTGGCAACAAACAGTGCTGGGAGCCGCAACAAAAGCCCTTAGACGTCCACCTTACTTCTTGCTAGTTCCACTGGACTGCATTGGCATCATCAGAGGCAGCTGCAGCACGCTTCTGAGTATGTCAGTGTTTCTGCTGCAGCATAATTGCCCACAGTCTGGAACTGTTCAGAGTGGTACCCACGTAGGTCGACATCCAGACCCACAACCGTTGCTGATGTCGCCGATGCCAGCATCCATCTGGCAGCCTCAACCAAAAACCAACGATGCGCCGCCCCAGAATGGCCGTCACGCCACATCATTATATCTCTTACTGTTCGCCTGACCACAGCTTTGGCGTCTATAGACGCTGGCGTGTACAATGCGATCGATTTTTCGGCCGATGTTCCCGCTCACTTGCAAGGTGGATACCTGTGTGCGGGCAGGGGCTCCCTTCAGCTGCCTCTCTCCTGATCTGCTTCCGCATTCATCCCACCTCCTGCCATATTCATATGACGGTAGAACACTGCTGGATGCTACTAAATTACCAATTAACCGATAATGTTATCCCCGTGAAAGAATTTTAATTTCACCGCAATCGTGCATAATGGAAAGATATCGGATTGTTTCCGTTTCTCGAAAGATTTCTATTGAAAGGAAGCAATGGCATAACAGACAGAATCCGAACCAAGGTTCTATCAGTTATAAAGAAAGCTACTATTGGTATTTCGGTTATTCGAAACTGAAATTCTATTTTTGCATGTGGGACATGAGAGAACAACTTTGTATCAGTGGTCTGACATGATCTACACAGAAGCACTAACATATTTTGTTAACAACTAGCTTTCAGTAGCACTTACTATCTGTATATGAAAGCACAAAGCCCATGATCATTCCAGGTAAATGTTTATAAATGGTGGAACATTATTAACTTGGACATAAGGTTTTACTGTCAGCTTAATTCTTGGAGAAATAATGTCACCGAAATGGTTTTCTGATAATAATCTTCTCTAATCCAATTACTTTTTGTTTTCTCAAGTATCATACACTTATTTTTACTGGATGGAGAACAAATGAAGCAAATGGCCCCTAAATCTGGCATAGTCTATATGGATGTAACGAGATACTTATTGTAGCATACAAATGTTATAAAATTATAATTTAGTGTTATTGTAAAATAGAGTACAAAACTGTTTCAGCAACTAGCAAGAGGCCGAAAAATTAATCTACCACCAGATTCAGACCAAGGCTAACTAGATCTTCCAATACACAATAAAAAAGTCACTATTAACTACACTATGAAATATGAGTACTATTATAAAATAATTTTCAGAAACTATTCCAGTTTACTTGCCAGTACTAATATTTCTAAATGACCTCAGTGTTATGCTAACAATTTCAACATTGTATTGACATTTCAATAAGAGTGACTTTCAACCAAAACACTTTACATCATCTTCTTGCAATTGTACTTTTGTGAAACGTTAGGTATACTTTTACGAAAACCACATACAGTACTTCAAAAATGAGGCTAACTTAGTAATTATCAAATTTACAATTTCATCAAGTTTATTAAATGTTGTTAAGGGAACCAACTACCGTTCAGTAAAATGTAATGGGATACTCTAACACACTGAGGCACTTGGCAAAAGACTCTGCTACCTACATGACTTGGAATTAAATATGGGTCTCTGACAAAAAGATTAAACAAAATGCCATTATTAATTGGATAAGAAACCAAATAACTAGTAATGCAACTAAAGAGTACTCAAATAATTATTTGAGACAAAGATGGCGGTTGTGACGATTTGCTGTGGCGACTTGAAAAGGCAGGAAAAGCAATCATTGCTCTTGCTATATGACAATCCTTGAAAATCCTGTTCTTACAGTCTGATTTTTGTTTTACACATAAAAAAGCGTGGTATAAATAATGAACCTAATTTCTTCCAAAACTAAGGCTATATTAAATAATCTACCAGAAATTATTGTCTCGTTCAGCACATAATATGCAAACAGTTTGCACGCTAGCCACTGTGTAAATCTTGCAACAAAGAGCCTTTCAGTTCGACTGTCAAATCTAGCTGATCTGTTCCCACTATGAGGGCTTTTACAGAGGGACGTCTCTCTGTGACTTACATGATTACAATTCCAGTCTCTTATCATGAATAAAGACGACAGCATCGTCTCTGTATTAGGCCAACAATGCAAATATAGAATTATTCAGTACCCTACATAAAAGTTATTGTCAGTTAAACTTCGACTGAAGAGACTACTCTCTTGTCAATAGCAAGTGTTAACTTAATGTAGAGAGACAGTTATAAATACTCATGGAATTCTTGAGGAAATGGGTTATACCAAAGCTAAGTCCTTCATATGGTCGGCATTGTTATGAAGTGAACTAATATTTCATGAGTTTTAGTAAACACTGACCCTTCTCTGGGAGTAAAGAACCACCCAATGTACCGATGAGTGTATTTTCGTCTGGTACAACAGTTTCTACCCTTGGGAAGGAAATCGGCTGTACCCTTTCAAAGGACCCATCATGACAGTTGCCTGGGGCAATTCAGGGAAATCACGGAAATCCTAAATCTGGATGCCTTGATATAAATAGTCATAATGCCAAATAAGACTCTAGTGTGTTAACCACTCCAGAATTTCACTCCATAGATTCCAGGGAATATGGCGTATATGTTGCAGCATGTTTTGTAAATACGGTAAATATTCGTTTCTAATTTAAAAAAATTATGACACACCTATATTTGAACTTATAATTTGTGAAACTTCAGAATTAATAGCTCCATGTTAGCAGAGACTCTAAAAGTCTGTGAGGCCATTAGTAATACCGGATGATATCATCATAGCACCACCGACACGCCACCTCAGCAGGCCCTTCAACAGATGTTGTTTGGTGATATTGCGCAGAGTTGATGACTATTGTTCCATCAGACTGGAGTCAGTATCAAACTATCAAATTGTTTCTCAAAAATATTTCTCTAATTCATGCATCTTCAGGTCCACACTAACCTCAATAAATGGGAATTTGCCCTATGTACAAATTAATCTAAGGATAATAATAAAAAACAACTGCTGTTTATATTAGTTTCTATTAGTATGCAAATCCAGCCTGCAGATAATCATGACTTAGGTAATGGTGATTTTATAAATCTGTGCTACAAGACCTAAAAATTGGGAAACGAAAAGCATCATAGTACAAAAGGTGGACATCAAACGCTTCAATATCCATTAACATCCGCAATAAAGAACTGTGTGCTTCACATTTCTTGAGAGTGCTAAATAAATTTAAAACTTTGAAGCTTGTTAGTGTAATTCCCTTATACATATACCTGAGTAGCATACAGGTTCATTCATATTTGTGCTGTTTAATGTGTTTCCAAACTTATGTGCATTCTATAAATTACTTATCAGGCGCATATCAACTAACAGAAAGGATTGAGAACATTGACATGGGTTAAAACCACACATCTAATACTGTTGTGTGTTACCTTTCACACTGTACATGTAAGCACAAAACGAACATATGGGAGTTCAGATGGAATGTGTGTCCAAGGAGCGTCCATGAGCTTGGAATAGAAATAAAGGGCTAACTGGTACCAAGAGAAGTTGCAACGAACTAATAGGCAACAGGTGTGTGTGTGTGTGTGTGTGTGTGTGTGTGTGTGTGTGTGTATGTGTGTGTGTGTGCGTGTGTGTGTGTATGTTTGTGTGTGCATGCGTGTGGTGGGTGGAGTGTGAGTTAAGAATTCTTCCACATAATGATAATGACAGAACAATGGAAGCCTAGCAGATGTGAAGTTTTCTGCCTGTATGCCTCTGGCTGAATGGAACCTCTTCGCAAATTGTGTTGTAACTTTCTTGGTTATCAACATAAATATGTGAAGGAAAACAATTAAGAATATAGTACTCAAACATTTTCCCAGGAGCAGGAGAAGGTGGATGAGATGGACAGAATGAGAGGTGAGAAGAAGATGGGCACAGAGGGGGAGGAGAAGATGGAAAGAAAGAGTGAGAGCAGGAGGAGATGGGAAAAGGAGAGGTGAGGAAGTGGAGACTGGCATAGGCAAGGAGAGAAGGTAAATGCCAGGGAAGAAAGGGTGAATGTAATGGGGAGAGAGGGACTGAGAAGGCGTTTGGCTGAGGGAGGGGTTCGATGAGACCATCAGATAGCGGTGAGGTGAACTTGAAGAGACAGAGAGTGGGAAGTAGGAGGTGGACAACTGGAGGTAGGAGGGAGAGAATGAGACAGGCAGAGTAAGTGGGAGGGGGTTATGTTCAGAGAGGGAATTAGGTGTGCTATGCAAGTAGTATCAGTGTGCGTTACAAGGTCTACATACATAGATGACTCAGCTAAGCAGACGTTGTGCAGGAGATGGATAGTGAGGGAAGGGGTAGGATGAACTGGACAGAGAATGGCTTGGGATGATGGACATAGGGGGAGGAGAGATAGAGAGAGGTGGAGGGGAGCTGCATATACAGAGTGGTGGAGTAGAAGGTGGTTAGATGTGGAGAAGGAGACAGACAAAAGGGAAAGAGGTAATCAACAGAGGGAGCAGAATGGAGACATTGTCAGAGAGAAAGAGTGAGAGAGAATGGGAGAATGGACAAAGACAAGTGGAGGTAAAGGTTGAGAGATGGTGATAGTGTGGAGGAGGATACAGATGGATAGAGATGGGAGAATGATATGAAGAGAGAGGCAGATAGAGGAAGAGGTAGATGTAGGGTCCCCCTGAATAGGTCAGGCGTGCACTACACGCCGGAAGCGGCTACGAGGGTAGCGGAGTACGTGTGGAGTGCACATGGGTTTTTGTAGGTTAGAGAATCCCTCCCTAGGCCCGACAAGACGCCTCCTGAGACGCGGCAAGGCAGGAGTAGGCAAAATGCAACAAGGAATAACAATATTAATGTGCTAATAGTAAACTGCAGGAGCGTCAATAGAAAGGTCCCAGAACTGCTCTCATTAATAAACGGTCACAACGCCCATATAGTACTAGGAACAGAAAGTTGGCTGAAACCAGACGCAAACAGTAATGAAATCCTAAACTCGGATTGGAATGTATACTGCAGAGATAGGCTGGACAGTGAAGGGGGAGGCGTGTTTATAGCGATAAGAAGTGCAATATTATCGAAGGAAATTGACGGAGATTCGAATTGTGAAATGATTTGGGTGAAGGTCACGGTTAAAGCAGGCTCAGAGATGGTAATTGGATGTCTCTATAGGCCCCCGGGCTCAGCAGCTGTTGTAGCTCAGCACCTGAAGAATAATTTGGAAAATATTTCGAGTAGATTTCCCCGCCATGCTATAGTTCTGGGTGGAGATTTTAATTTGCCGGATATAGACTGGGAGACTCAAACGTTCATAACGGGTGGCAGGGACAAAGAATCCAGTGAAATTTTTTTAAGTGCTTTATCTGAAAACTACCTTGAGCTGTTAAACAGAGAACCGACTCATGGCGATAACATATTAGACCTTCTGGTGACAAACAGACCTGAACTATTTGAAACAGTTAAAGTAGAACAGGGAATCAGTGATCATAAAGCGGTTACGGCATCGATGATTTCAGCCGTAAATACATATATTAAAAAAGGTAGGAAGATTTTTCTGTTTGGCAAAAGTGAGAAAAATCAGATTACAGAGTACCTGACGGCTCAACACAAAAGTTTTGTCGCAAGTGCAGATAGTGTTGAGGATCAGTGGACAAAGTTCAAAACCATGGTACAATATGCGTTAGACGAGTATGTGCCAAGCAAGATCGTAAGAGATGGGAAAGAGCCACCGTGGTACAACAACCGAGTTAGAAAACTGCTCCGGAAGCAAAGGGAACTTCACAGCAAACATAAACATAGCCAATGACTTGCAGACAAACATAAATTACGCGAAGCGAAATGTAGCGTGAGGAGGGCTATGCGAGAGGCGTTCAGTGAATTCGAAAGTATGTACTGACTTGGCAGAAAATCATACGAAATTTTGGTCTTATGTCAAAGCGGTAGGTGGATTAAAACAAAATGTCCAGACACTCTGTGACCAATACGGCACTGAAACAGAGGATGACAGACTAAAGGCCGAAATACTAAATGTCTTCTTCCAAAGCTGTTTGACAGAGGAAGACTGCACTGTGCCTCCTTCTCTAGATTGTCGCACAGTTGACAAAATGGTAGATATCGAGGTAGACGACAGAGGGATAGAGAAACAATTAAAATCGCTCAAAAGAGGAAAGGCCGCTGGTCCTGATGGGATACCAGTTCTATTTTACACATAGTACGCGAAGGAACTTGCCCCCCTTCTTGCAGCGGTGTACCGTAGGTCTCTAGAAGAGCGAAGCGTTCCAAAGGATTGGAAAAGGGCACAGGTCATCCCAGTTTTCAAGAAGGGACGTCGAACAGATGTGCAGAACTATAGACCTATATCTCTAACGTCGATCAGTTGTAGAGTTTTGGAACACGTATTATGTTCGAGTATAATGTCTTTTCTGGAGACTAGAAATGTACTCTGTAGGAATCAGCATGGGTTTCGAAAAAGACGGTCGTGTGAAACCCAGCTCGCGCTATTCGTCCACGAGACTCAGAGGGCCTTAGACACGGGTTCACAGGTAGATGCCGTGCTTCTTCACTTCCGCAAGGCGTTTGACACAGTTCCCCACAGTCGTTTAATGAACAAAGTAAGAGCATACGGACTATCAGATCAATTGTGTGATTGGATTGAGGAGTTCCTAGATAACAGAATGCAGCATGTCATTCTCAATGGAGAGAAGTCTTCGGAAGTAAGAGTGATTTCAGGTGTGCCGCAGGGGAGTGTCATAGGACCGTTGCTATTCACAATATACATAAATGACCTGGTGGACGACATCGGAAGTTCACTGAGGCTTTTTGCAGATGATGCTGTGGTGTATCGAGAGGTTGCAACAATGGAAAATTGTACTGAAATGCAGGAGGATCTGCAGCGAATTGACGCATGGTGCACGGAATGGCAATTGAATCTCAATGTAGACAAGTGTAATGTGATGCGAATACATAGAAAGATAGGTCCCTTATCATTTAGCTACAAAATAGCAGGTCAGCAACTGGAAGCAGTTAATTCCATAAATTATCTGGGAGTACGCATTAGGAGTGATTTAAAATGGTATGATCATATAAAGTTGATCGTCGGTAAAGCAGATGCCAGACTGAGATTCATTGGAAGAATCCTAAAGAAATGCAATCCGACAACAAAGGAAGTAGGTTACAGTACGCTTGTTCGCCCAATGCTTGAATACTGCTCAGCAGAGTGGGACCCGCACCAGGTAAGAACAGATAGAGAAGATCCAACGGAGAGCAGCGCGCTTCGTTACAGGATCATTTAGTAATTGCGAAAGCGTTACGGAGATGATAGATAAACTCCAGTGGAAGACTCTGCAGGAGAGATGCTCAGTAGCTCGGTACGGGCTTTTGTTAAAGTTTCGAGAACATACCTTCACCGAAGAGTCAAGCAGTATATTGCTCCCTCCTACGTATGTCTTTCGAAGAGACCATGAGGATAAAATCAGAGAGATTAGAGCCCACACAGAAGCATACCGACAATCCTTCTTTCCACTAACAATACGAGACTGGAATAGAAGGGAGAACCGATAGAGGTACTCAGGGTACCCTCCGCCACACACCGTCAGGTGGCTTGCGGAGTATGGATGTAGATGTAAATGTAGATGTAGATGTAGGAGGTGGTAGGAGGAAATGTGTGCATTGTATGTCAGACACCCTAGTTGGGGGTAAGCTTCATGTATAAGTAAAGCACCAAATTTGTACATACATTAAATATTTCCTCAAGAACCACTTCATTGATTACAATCAAATTTAGCACACAAATAGCACACTTCATGAGAGTCATCACTGTGTGGGCTAGAATCTCTTAGCTCCTAAATGAGTGGAGACATTGATGGAATACTTGTTTTCAGCCCCTGCCATTTAGGTTGCCCTCCATGACAGGTGTGTTATGTAGAGGTACGACTGGTTTTCCTAATCGACAAATTCTGAACAACAGCCACCATCCCACTGAGAACAAATTGTTTTCATACCCCTGAAGTGTAGGTTGCCTGCATGACACTTGTGTCGAAAAAGTATCAGCTGAACTTATAGACTCGACTTGCAGGTCAGCCTATACTTCACGGTAAAGAAATTATATTCAAGCCATTGATCTGTAGGCTGACCTTCACTAAAGGTTTGTTGTAGAAGAAGTATCAGCATACTTTATCAATCTCTTTTGTATGGGCTACACGTGTGGATGGGCATAGATATGAGAGTATGGATAGAAGAGGGGAGGGGAGGATGAAGTGAACTAAGAAACAGAGAAGGAGAATATAGATAGAAAGATGGAAAGAGTAGACCGACATAATGAATGTGAAGGAGTGAAGAAGGGTGAGGTAGACAGAAAGAGTAAAGAGGAGGAGAGGGACAGAGAGTTTAGTGAGGAAGGGATGGGAGAAAGGGGGACAAGGAAATGTACTGAGAGAGGAGGGAGGCAGAAATGTTCAGAGAGAGGAGGCATGTTGTGAAGTATCAGTAGGCCTTGCATGGACTGCACTTTGTTGGTAGAGATGGCTGAGCAGAGAGTGAGGGCAGGGAGAAGATGGACAGTGGAGAGGATGAGTTCAACAGAGAGAGCTCAGGATGGACAGAGTAAGATGTGGGGAAATGACAGATGTCTGGGGAGGATATGGACAGAGAGAGGGGGAGAGAAGATTAAAGAAAGAGTGGAAAGGAGGGGTGGACACACAAAGGGAGAGCAGGAGCTGTGAAGAGGGAGGAGGTTGTCAGAGATTGTAAGCTGGTGGAAGGCAATGAGGGATAGTACACAGTTGGAACAAAGGAGAGGGGGTAGAGGATACAGACATAAAGAGGGCGAGAAGGATGTGAACACGGGGGGGGGGGGGGGGGGGAGAGTGCAGGTATGTTGAGAGATAGAGAGGGTGGAGGGGTTGGACAAAAACAGGAAGAGAAGAAGATGAAAACAGGTGGATGAGGAGACCGAGAGACGAAGTTGTGAGTAGGAAATGCAGGTGTGGGAGGATGAGGTCCATAGAGATATGGGGGGTAGCAATAATTGGGTGTTGAAAGCGTGCAGCAGAAAACGTGTCCAGTACATTTGCATAATGCATTCGTGAGACATGCTGTGGGGAAGAGATTAAGTATTTAAACAGTAATGATTTTATAATTTACTATGTTCTTAAAATGGACTAAATGTAAATAATATCTCCCTATCCCATATAGACAGTCATCGAGTGTTTTGATTGTGAATTATTAACAGAAATGAAAGTATCTGTAAGATTTTAAACAAAAACTGTGTGGCAGTTGCAGTAGATGAAACAAACAGCAAGGTAGTTAACTATTCGTGCATGATTTGCTATGTAGCATAACAGTTATGAGATGAACCACAGTTAGAACAAATTTTGTAATAGAAGGACCCCATGTGTTTCGTTTCTAATGTTGCATCTATTTTAGTAGCAATAAAGAATTCACACTCACAGATTTTCAAGAGTATGTCTATTTGATTAGAAATATGTATGGGTCTATGTGATATTATTATATAGTTTTTACTCTGGTATAAAAAGGAGACATCCTGAAACATCTGTTTTATTTAAATTATTGATTTCTGGTGTTTAGTCACGTGTGTTCAAAATTTATCACTCAATTATAAAATTTTTAATAAGATTATAGTAGTGGCATGAGATAAATACATGTTTAATTCTGTTGTTCTTCATCTTTCACTTAACCAATATATATTTCTACATATATCTAGGAGAAGACTGAGATGGAAAAATGTAGGTTAGGTCTCACAGAAAGGCTTGCCCATAATCAGTCTTCCCGCTGCCAGTGGCACAGAAAGTACCCTCTGCGGCACAAAAGACAAGGAAGCAAGTTAGTAGCGTGTTACCATCCTGTTATGAACTGTACTGAAAGTGTCAAGTCTCTAGCTCATTGAGGAATATATGTAGTAACAAAAGCAAAAATTGTTCAAATGTGTGTGAAATCTTATGGGACTTAACTGCTAATGACATCAGTCCCTAAGCTTACACATTACTTAACCTAAATTATCCTAAGGACAAAAACACACACCCATGCCGGAGGGAGGACTCGAACCTCAAATTGGCTGTGAGCAGTATGCGACTTAACTTCTGAGGTCAGTAGTCCCCTAGAACTTAGAACTACTTAAACCTAAGTAACCTAAGGACATCACACACATCCTTGCCCGAGGCAGGATTCGAACCTGCGACCGTAGCGTTCGCTCGGCTCCAGGCTGTAGCGCCTAGAACCGCACGGCCACTCACGCCAGCTACTCTAACCTCCGCGGGGACCAGCAGCACAACCAAAGCACCCTCCACCACTCATCAGACAGGAAAGAGAGTTGTTATTGCTATGACATTCAGTTCTGCGATATGTTTAAAAATACAAACCTCTTGCTCATTAGGAGCTTATTAGGAAAGAAATTGCTACATTCCCAGCGAAGAAATTTACACACACACACACACACATACACATACACATGCACACACGTATACAGGCTCTTCCCCCCCCCCCCCCCTTCCTTTGCGCTTCTACGTGCTCGACCGTCCGAATTCCCCGTCACCCTCGCAGTACTTGATACACAAAACACCTGTCCTGCAGGTCAGCTGTAAGGCGCAGCCAATACTTTCCACACCCACCCTCATGCCTATGTTTCGGAAAGACAAGCCGCGGAGGATTAGCCGAGCGGTTTAAGACGGTGCAGTCATGGACTGTGCGGCTGGTCCCAGCGGAGGTCTGAGTCCTCCCTCGGGCATGGGTGTATGTGTCTGTCCTTATGATAATTTAGGTTAAGTAGTGTGTAACCTTCGGGACTGATGACCTTAGCAGTTAAGTCCCATAAGATTTCACACATATTTCAGAAAGACAAGACATCGAGTTAATATTGCACCGTCGTGCAGTTCTGAGCTGCGTTCAGAATTTTGAATCTGTAGTTGATCGAGACAACTAGTGATCTAATAAACCGTGGTATCTTCTTGGAAAGATCGTGTCACCAACACTAGTTTAGTTTGATTATGCAGCTGGTGGTGTGTCCCCCGGCGGGTATCAGGACCCGGGGAATCGTGTGAAGGTTTCGCCGCGTGCCATCACAGGTGTTCGGCGGCGAGCAGTGCCCCAGGCGCCAGGAGCGGCGGAATAAACGAGTAGTACTGTTTGGTGGCTGCAGGCGCAGCGGGGCCAACCAGAGCGTAGAGCGTGGCTAGGGCCACAGACAGCACGGCGGCGGCGGCGGCGGCGACGTGAAATGAGCGGCCATCAATCACGGGAGGGGCTTGCGTGGCCCTCTGGCCGCGCCATGCACGCCACCGCCGAAATTGGTTCTCTCCGGCCTCCGTTCCCATGCAGCACGAAAAAGAAAAAAAATGTAAACTGTTTTGCCAGTACCCGTGACGGCCTTTTTGTTTGTTGAGCCGTCACTACGGTTCCATCGCTGCATGCGTGGCATTCTCACCACACCAATACGTTATTCGCAACCGTCACCCTAGCTTCACACAAGGTACCCAGACTCCGCACAACAATCAAATCCACTTTGCAACAAACGAAATTATTGGTTTACAATTGAAAATTTGCCTGTAATAAGACGAACTTCTCCCTCTACAAAAATTAATAAATAAATAAATAAAAAATGCAAGACCTGCAGCAGAACTACTCTCATTCTTCTACGTGTTTCTTCATTCTGGCGTTCATTCATTTTTTTTTTTTTTGGTCAACTGAGACCACACGACAACTTGAATTCTCATTCTTTCATTGCTGTTTCAGAAATGGCTCTGAGCACTATGGGACTTAACATCTGTGGTCATCAGTCCCCTAGAACTGAGAACTACTTAAACTTAACTAACCAAAGGACATCACACACATCCATGCCCAAGGTTGGATTCGAACCTGCGACCGGAGCGGTCGCACGGTTCCAGACTGTAACGCCTAAAACCGCTCGGCCACTGCGGCCGGCTTCTTTGCTGTTTCCTATATGTTCAGAGCTCCTTCTTTTTCCCATGTTGCCCTTCCCTCACTATTTTCTGTACAAGGTTTCTTAATTATTTTGTCTCGAAAGCCTTTCACTTTTAGTACTTTTTCATAAGAAGTTTGTTTCATTTATTTATCAGTAACTGATATTGTTTCGTTTTAGGTAATTTATTTGTATGTAAGCCGTGTTACTCTTGATTCTGTAAGTAGTCTGTTTAGGGTTCTACGTTGGTACCGCCACGTAGCCCTCTGTATGAAAATCACTGGCTGTGCTGTGTGCAGTCTGTGGCTGGTTGGCATTGTTGTAGCGTTGGGCAGTTGGATGTGAACAGCGCGTAGTGTTGCGCAGTTGGAGTTGAGCCGCCAGCAGTGGTGGATGTGGGGACTTAGATGGCGGAGTTTTGAGAGTGGATGACCTGGACGTGTGTCCATCAGAGAGACTAAATTTGTAAGACTGGGTGTCATGAACAGATATACAGGGTGATTCCAAAAGAATACCACAACTTTAAAAATGTGTATTTAATGAAATAAACACAATATAACCTTCTGTTATACATCATTACAAAGAGTATTTAAAAAGGTTTTTTTTTTTACTTAAAAACAAGTTCACAGGTGTTCTATATGGCCCCTCCAGACACTCGAGCAATATCAACCCGATACTCCAACTCGTTCCACACTCTCTGTAGCATATCAGGCGTAACAATTTGGATTGCTGCTGTTATTTCTCGTTTCAAATCATCAATGGTGGCTGGGAGACGTGGCCGAAACACCATATCCTTAACATACCCCCATTAGAAAAAATCGCAGGGGGTAAGAACAGGGCTTCTTGGAGGCCAGTGATGAAGTGCTCTGTCACGGGCTGCCTGGCGGCCGATCCATCGCCTCGGGTAGTTCACGTTCAGGTAGTTACGGACAGATAAGTGCCAATGTGGTGGCGCTCCATCCTGCTGAAATATGAGTTGTTGTGCTTCTTGTTAGAGGTGAGGGAACAGCCAGTTCTCTAACATCTCCAGATACTGTAGCCCAGTTACAGTAGCACCTTCGAAGAAAAAGGGACCAAAAACTTTATTGGCTGAAATGGCACAGAAAACGTTCAGCTTAGGCGAGTCACGTTCGTACTGAGTTGTTTCCCGCGGATTCTCCTTGCCCCATATACAGACATTGTGACGGTTGACTTTCTTGTTAGTGTGGAAAGTTGCTTCATCACTAAACACAATCTTTGAAACGAAAGATTCATCTGTTTCCATTTGAGCAAGGATAAAATCACAGAAATCGATTCTTTTAATCTCATCAGCTGCAGACAGTGCTTGAACCAATTTCAGACGATAAGGTTTCAGAACTAACCTTTTTCGTAGGAATTTGCAGCTCTCTGCTAGTTCTGCGAGTCGATTTTCCTGGGCTGCGAACAAATGTTTGCTGGATGCGTGCTACATTTTCATCACTCGTTCTCGGCCGTCCAGAATTTTTCCCTTTGAACAAACACCCATTCTCTGTAAACTGTTCATACCAACGTTTAATACACCACCTATCACGAGGTTAACACCATACTTCGTTCGAAATGCACGCTGAACAACTGTCGTCGATTCACTTCTGCCGTACTCAATAACACAAAAAGCTTTCTGTTGAGCGATCGCCATCTTAGCATCAACTGACGCTGACGCCTAGTCAACAGCGCCTCAAGCGAACAAATGTACAACTAAATGAAACTTTATAGCTCCCTTAATTCGCCGACAGATAGTACTTAGCTCTGCCTTTTGTCGTTGCAGAGTTTTAAATTCCTAACGTTGTGGTATTCTTTTTAATCACCCTGTATATTATGACTTTTGAACGCTATTAAGGTAAATACATTGTTCTCTATTAAAATCTTTCTTTTGCTAATTATGCCTAGCAGTAGTTAGTGCCTTCCGTAGTTATAATCTTTTATTTAGCTGGCAGAAGTGGCGCTCGCTGTATTGTAGTAGTTCGAGTAACGAAGATTTTTGTGAGGTAAATGATTTGTGAAAGGTTTAGGTTATTGTTAGTCAGGGTCAGTCTCTTGTAGGGATTTTTGAAAGACAGATTGCATTGCGCTAAAAATATTGTGTGTCAGTTAAGTGATGATCAGAATAAGTAAAGAGAGAAATGTCTGAGTACGTTCAGCTTTGCTTAGCTGTTTGAAAATCAAATAACGTAGAGGTTTATCAGCACAGTAATTCTTAAATTCTTCTAAGGGGACGTTTCGATTTGTGTACGTGGAAATGGGGGAACTTCATTTCCCTAGCCCGTTCAAATTTCATTCCCTATAGGTCTTCCAAAAGCGCTTGTCTTCACATTCCAATTACTTTTGATGTTTGCTGTATATTATAGTGGATGTACTTATCACCTCTTACCTTACAGTCTTCAGTAGTACGATCTTAACAGTCTCTTCCCCCCCCCCCCCCTCACATCAGGTAAGAAAATACTATGAGCTTTTCACCGAGCTCTACTGAGCCATTGTCGTGTGGACATTTAGCACTTGACAGTGACTGACAAGATCTCGGTCGAAAGCTCAATTATTTTTCGAGTAATCCCTTTTCCAAGTATATCTGTTCCATCCTTCTTGTAATTCGTCCTTAAGAATTCACAAGGATATGAACAGTGATATGAATAATATACTCCAAGAATTACATGACTTGATATCCAGCAATCGATAACACGGAATTCATTATTTACTGCTAAAAATATCATCTGGATTGCAGCATAGGATGTGCGATCCCTTATTCCAACAGACCTGCTTGAACAGTTACTCCTCTTGAGGGATTACTTTGTGTACGTTACACGCGCAGAGACTTGGCATGTTCATTGGACGAGCAATAATCAAATAGTCAGGGATGGTAAAAACAGTTCTTTGCTCAGGGCAGCGTGGTCAACGTGGGAATGATTTTGGACTAAGTCAAAATCCACCTAAGATTCTGATTTTACGAATGATAGTCAATAATCGAATTATAACGCAACATTTCGATTCTATTCAAATCAAAACCACTATTTTGCAGGTCTGTGTACCAACGGAATACTCAAACAATGGAGAGAATGAGGCTATATTACAAACATCATAGTGACTTTTTGCTGAAATATCCATTCTTGCCATAACACTTCTTGTGTCTTTCAGTCAGGATATGGCCCTTTGGCGACAACAAATGTTCAAATGTGTTGTGAATTCCTAAGGGACCAAACTGCTGAGGTCATTGGGCCCTAGAAGTACACACTAGTGAAACTAAGAACACACACACCCATGCCCGAGGGAGAAACCCCACCTCCGGTGGAGGAGCCGCGCAATCTGTGACAGGGCGCCCTTGACCGTGCGGCCAAGAAAGCGCAGCTTGACGACAACACAATGCACAATTGACAAGATAAACTTTCGGTGTGTTCACTGACCCTCTACAGTCATCAGTTTCTTTCATGATCAAATAATTCATAAGACGATGTAAGGATGTAGAAGCTTATCTCACTAGGGGTAAGATAGATACTGGCTACAGGAAAATTGGAGAGACCTTTGGAGAGAAGAGAACCACGTGTATGAATATCAAGACCTCAGATGGCAACCCAGTTCTAAGCAAAGAAGGGAAGGCAGAAAGGCGGAAGGAGTATATAGAAGGTTTATACAAGGGCGATGTATTTGAGGACAATTTATGGAAATGGAAGAGGATGTAGATGAAGACGAAATGGGACATACGATACTGCGTGAGGAGTTTGACAGAGCACTGAAAGACCTGAGTCGAACCAAGGCCCCGGAGTAGATAACATTCCATTAGAACTACTGATGGCCTTGGGAGAGCCAGGCATGACAAAACTGTACCAGCTGGTGAGCAAGATGTATGAAACAGGCGAAATACCCTCAGACTTCAAGAAGAATATAATAATTACAATCCCAAAGAAAGCAGGTGCTGACAGATGTGAAAATTACCGAACTATCAGTTTATTAAGTCACAGCTGCAAAATACTAACGCAAATTCTTTACAGACGAATCGAAAAACTGGTAGATGTGGACCTCCGGGAGGATCAGTTTGCATTCCGTAGAAATGTTGGAACACGTGAGGCAATACTGACCTTACGACATATCTTAGAAGAAAGATTAAGAAAAGGCAAACCTACGTTTCTAGCATTTGTAGACTTAGAGGAAGCTTTTGACAATGTTGACTGGAATACTCTTTTTCAAATTCTAAAGATAGCAGGGGTAAAATACAGGGAGCGAAAGGCTATTTACAATTTGTACAGAAACCAGATGTCAGTCAGAAGAGTCGGGGGGCATGAAAGGGAAGCAGTGGTTGGGAAAGGAGTGAGACAGGTTTGTAGACTCTCCCCAATGTTATTCAATCTGTATATTGAGCAAGCAGTAAAGGAAACAAAAGAAAAATTCGGAGTAGGTATTAAAATTCATGGAGAAGAAGTAAAGGGCAGCGTAGAAGGTAAAAATCTTAGAGGGAGACCAAGAGATGAATACACTAAGCAGATTCAGAAGGATGTAGGTTCCAGTAGGTTCTGGGAGATAAAGAAGCTTGCACAGGATAGAGTAGCATGGAGAGCTGCATCAAACCAGTCTCAGGACTGAAGACAGCAACAACAAGACGATTTCATGTTTGGCTAACGGAAAGGCTGTAAACGAAATTGACTGCATTAGTACAGATAGCCGATGACAGCATCCTTGTGAGATACGAGAACCTATGGGGATGCACATACTGTACAGGACTACACTCCGGGAAATTGAAATAAGAACACCGTGAATTCATTGTCCCAGGAAGGGGAAACTTTATTGACACATTCCTAGGGTCAGATACATCACATGATCACAATGACAGAACCACAGGCACATAGACACAGGCAACAGAGCATGCATAATGTCGGCACTAGTACAGTGTATGTCCTCCTTTCGCAGCAATGCAGGCTGCTATTCTCCCATGGAGACGATCGTAGACATGCTGGATGTAGTCCTGTGGAACGGCTTGCCATTCCATTTCCACCTGGCGCCTCAGTTGGACCAGCGTTCGTGCTGGACGTGCAGACCGCGTGAGACGACGATTCATCCAGTCCCAAACATGCTCAATGGGGGACAGATCCGGAGATCTTGCTGGCCAGGGTAGTTGACTTACACCTTCTAGAGCACGTTGGGTGGCACGGGATACATGCGGACGTGCATTGTTCTATTGGAACAGCAAGTTCCCAAGTTCTATTGCCCGTCTAGGAATGGTAGAACTATGGGTTCGATGACGGTTTGGATGTACCGTGCACTATTCAGTGTCCCCTCGACGATTACCAGAGATGTACGGCCAGTGTAGGAGATCGCTCCCCACACCATGATTCCGGGTGTAGGCCCTGTGTGCCTCGGTCGTATGCAGTCCTGATTGTGGCTCTCACATGCACGGCGCCAAACACGCATACGACCATCATTGGCACCAAGGCAGAAGCGACTCTCATCGCTGAAGACGACACATCGCCATTCGTCCCTCCATTCACGCCTGTCGCGACACCACTGGAGGCGGGCTGCACGATGTTGGGTCGTGAGCGGAAGACGGCCTAACGGTGTGCGGGACCGTAGCCCAGCTTCATGGAGACGGTTGCGAATGGTCCTCGCCGATACCCCAGGAGCAACAGTGTCCCTAATTTGCTGGAAAGTGGCGGTGTGGTCCCCTACGGCACTGCGTAGGATCCTACGGTCTTGGCGTGCATCCGTGCGTCGCTGCGGTCCGGTCCCAGGTCGACGGGCACGTGCACCTTCCGCCGACCACTGGCGACAACATCGATGTACTGTGGAGACCTCACGCCCCACGTGTTGAGCAATTCGGCGGTACGTCCACCCGGCCTCCCGCATGCCCACTATACGCCCTCGCTCAAAGTCCGTCAACTGCACATACGGTTCACGTCTACGCTGTCGCGGCATGCTACCAGTGTTAAAGACTGCGTTGGAGCTCCGTATGCCACGGCAAACTGGCTGACACTGACGACGGCGGTGCACAAATGCTGCGCAGCTAGCGCCATTCGACGGCCAACACCGCGGTTCCTGGTGTGTCCGCTGTGCCGTGCGTGTGATCATTGCTTGCAGTGTCCCGAGCAAGTATGGTGGGTCTGACACACCGGTGTCGATGTGTTCTTTTTTCCATTTCCAGGAGTGTATTTCTTGGCTCGAGAGCACCAGAAAGGTTAAATCGTAGCAACGTCGACAATGTAAGCAATGGTTTCATGTGACAAAGCTGAAACATAAGGAAGTAGAAAACTTATTGCTAATCAGCCTTAAAAATCAGATGACTGGACGACTGAGAGGAACGTAGAAAAAATTGAATCTAGCATCTGACAGAAGGAAGAAAAATGGTAAAACAAGAACTTGACAAGCTAAAGAACAGGAAATACTTCATGTAGCTAGACATATTCAAAAATAATACCGTCGAGTCAAAAGCAGTTGTAGGGCCGACAAAGAAACAGAGTGATTTTAGAGGAAAAGTCGAGAGGTGCAAGATGCTGCCTCTCAAAGTGACGTCAAGTCAGTGTAACATATCGTTCGAGAAATTACTGGAGTCCATAGTTTTTTTCAGATGAACACCAAAAGCAGACATGTACAACCTTTGATGAAACAGGGGCCTGATTCGCATACATAAATAAGGTCGCGGGCCGCCTCTTCAAGTGACATAATAGCAGCGCTCCTACCGCATGAATTCAAAACTATAGCTTCTGCGACGTTAAAGGTGATGGGGTAACGCACCGATATGAATGGCAACCCATTCCAGACACGCCATGACAACAAATTATGCCTCAAAACACTTTTGTTTGAGAGTACGTTCCCTTTATGTTCACTCCATCTTCAGAAGTTTACATTTTTTTACGTATCGTGAAAATTGTTTCTTCACTTACAATGTTTTACTACATCTGCATCCTCTTAGGAAGCTCCCGCCTTGAGAGTACACGGGTTAGCGGTTGTGGAACACAGAAATGAGTTTTACGTTACTTCCACTAAGTCGTTTCAGACTCCTTCTGTCACCTTTCCTATCTGCCTGTCTTGGTCAAGTATTGTTTCTTCGGTCCCTACGGTATTACGTTTCGAGGCACAATGGAGTATTTCTTTTTCTGTTCCTAACTCAGACATTCAAAGCTGCTACCTTGTTAAACGGGATGTTGGATCACTAAAGACTAACGAAATAAAACGCTGAGGGAATGCCGCAACTCCAAAAGACAGGCTGGTACGACAGGCTTGACTCCTAAGCGGTGGTGAAAGCAGCTAGCCTAACGAGAGGAAAATCTTGAAAACAAACCCACTGACACACTGTAAGGTATCAATTAAATATTTATAACTAAGGTGAAAGTATATTTTATAGGATATTTAAACGTTTCTCTGAATGCTTACATATCGTCCACTGTTCCGTACCTAATGGGATGAAGAGGCCAGCCCTTTGCCACCATTCATTTTAAAAAATCGGTAACCTTGTTGTTGTTTTTGTTGGTGACGTTGTGGTCTTCAGTCCTGAGACTGGTTTGATGCAGGTCTCCCTGCTACTCTATCGTGTGCAAGCTTCTTAATCTCCCATCTCACAACCTACATCCTTCTGAATCTGTTTAGTGTATTCATCTCTTGGTCTCCCTCTACGATTTTTACCCTCCACGCTGCCCTCCAATACTAAATTGTTGATCCCTTGATGACTCGGAACATGTCCTTTCAACCGATCCCTTCTTCTTGTCAAGTTGTGCCACATTTCCTCTTCTCCCCAATCCTATTCAATACTTCCTCACTACTTTCGTGATTTACCCATCTAATCTTCAGCATTCTTCTGTAGCACCACATTTCTAAGGCTTCTATTCTCTTCTTGTCCAAACTATTTATCGTCCATGTTTCACTTCCATACATGGCTACACTCCATATAAATACTTTCAGAAACGACTTCCTTACATTTAAATCTATACTCCATGTTAACAAATTTCTATTCTTCAGAAACGCTTTCTTGCTATTGCCAGTCTATATGTTATACCCTCTCTACTTCGACTATCATCAGTTACTTTGCTCCCTAAATACCAAAACTTCTTTACCACTTTAAATGTCTCATTTCCTAATCTAATTCCCTCAGCTTCGCCCGACTTAGTTCGACTACATTCCATTATCCTCGTTTTGATTTTGTTAATGTTCATCTTATATCCTTCCTTCAAGACACTGTCCATTCCGTTCAGCTGCTCTTCCAAGCCCTTTGCTGTCTCTGACAGAATTACAATGTCATCGGCGAATCTTGAAGTTTTTATTTCTTCTTCATAGATTTTACTACTTACTCCGAATTTTTCTTTGGTTTCCTTTACTGCTTGCTCAATATACAGATTGAATAACATTGGGGAGACGCTACAACCCTGTCTCACTCCATTCCCAACCACTGCTTCCCTTTCATGTCCCTCGATTCTTATAACTGCCATCTGGTTTCTGCACAAATTATAAATAGACTTTCGCTCCCTCTATTTTACCCCTGCAACCTTCAGAAATGGAAAGAGATTATTCCAGTCAACATTGCCAAAAGCTTTCTCCAAGTCTACAAATGCTAGAAACGTAGGTTTCCTTTTATTAATCTAGCTTCTAAGCTATGTCGTAGGGTCAGTATTCCCTCACGTGTTCCAATATTTCTACGGAATCCAAACTGATCTTCTCCGAGATCTGCTTCTACCAGTTTTTCCATTCGTCTGTACAGAATTCGCGTTAGTATTTGGCAGCCGTAATAATTCGGTAATTTTCACATCTGTCAACGCCTGCTTTCTTCGGGATTGGAATTATTATATTCTTCTTGAAGTCTGAGGGTATTTCGCCTGTCTCATACATTTTGTCCACCAAATGGTAGAGTTTTGTGAGGACTGGCTCTCCTAAGGCTGTCAGTAGTTCTAATGGAATGTTGTCTACTCCTGGGGCCTTGTTTCGACTTAGGTCTTTCAGTGCTCTATCAAATTCTTCACGCAGTATCATATCTCCCATTTCATCTTCGTCTATATCCTCTTCCATTTACATAATATTGTCCTCAAGAAAATCGACCTTGTATAGTCCCTCTATATACTCTTTCCACCTTTCTGCTTTCCCTTCTTTGCTTAGAACTGGGTTTACATCTGAGCCCTCGATATTCATACAAGAGGTTCTACTTTCTCCAAAGGTCTCTTTAGTATTCCTGTAGGCAGTATCTATCTTACCCCTAGTGAGGTAAACCTCTACATCCTTACATTTGTCCTCTAGCCATTTTGCACCTCCTGTCGATCTCATTTTTGAGACTTTTGCATTCCTTTTTGCCTGATTCATTTACTGCAGTTTTATATTTTCTCCTATCATCAATGAAATTCAGTATTTCTTCTGTCACTCAAGGATTTCTACCACCGCTTGACATTTTACCTACTTGATCCTCTGCTGCCTTCACCACTTCATCCCTCAAAGCTATCCATTCTTCTTCTACTATATTTCTTTCCCCCATTCTTGTCAATTTTTCCTTTATGCTCTTCCTGAAACTCTCTACAACCTCTGGTTGTTTCAGTTTATCCAGGTCCCATCTCCTCAAATTCCCACCTTTTTGCAGTTTCTTCAATTTTAATCTACAGTTCATAACCAATAGATTGTGGTCGGAGTCCCTGGTAACCTTATAGAGAGAAATGAGAAAGTGACGTGTTGCAATACATCGTTGGCATAAAAAGGTCAACATATGAGAAGTATTAATTATTCCTAACTATCAAAATTGATAAATCAACGACTAACTATGGATTCCTATTTGAGTTTAAGTTTTTTCACCGTTTATCCACTCAGAAACTATGTTAAGACAGGTACAAAATTTGCACCTGAAGTTGTCATCGTATTCATCATATCCAGTGCACAATACATGAGCCCAGCGTTTACAGCTCCGGAGTTTTATCAATACTTCATTTTCTGTAGATCTAGAAAAGGCTTCCTTGCAGTAAAAGCAGTCTGTGGTACTATCCTCATCAGTGGAAATTCCTCCTTCCATTTATTCTTCAAGAAGTTTAGTTTTGGCAGAAGCTCTCTTAGCGGTTGGTTCCACTTTTAGCTTATTACCTTTATTTTGTGTTGATTTACTCTGGAGGATATTCTCTGTTTGTGGTTCTTCGAACTTTATTTTTTATTCATTAAAATCTCTTCTTCTTTCTTTCTGATGGCTTCAGCCAACAGGTTTTTGCAAGTGTTTAAAATGATAACGGCAGTCTTTCCTTGTTTACTCTGAGTTTGTCTTCGATTCACACGTTCTTAGGCAAAGGTGTACATCTTTTGGCCTTAAGTGGAATCTACCTGTTGGTTACTCAAATGTGCGATTAGTATCGGTAAAGCGATTGCCAATGTTAATGCTATTCTTTCGCGGTCGGACACTGAGGAGAGTCTTTTCTTGGCGAAGACTTATCACCAATCATCTGAAGGCAGTCTGTACTTGAAGACAGCTCATAAGTTGGTTATGAAAATGAACCAGTAGAATTATTTGAAGAAGACACGGCAGCGGGGCGTCCAGAGGTACCAGCACTTGCAGAAGACTAAGCAGTTCCGCAGTGAGAAGAAACAGTATTTGAGCAAGGCATAATGTCAGTGCCCCTATCCAAATGGATATCAGTAACATCAGCTGTAGTGTAGTCTTCATCGGCAAACATGTTAGATGTAGATCAAAAATTTCACATTTTCTGAAGCCATTGATTGCTGTCATTTGAACGAATACGAATGCAGGAAGAAACACTTCACCCCAGAGCGTAATTACTTGACACTGTTAATAATTTTTTCCTGGATTATTACGTAAAGTTCTTCCACAAGCTTATGCGTAGAAGGTTTTAAAAGGAGACATGAACGCCACATCCAAAGGTTGGAGTTTGTGGCTACAGTGCAAGGACAAGAACACAACAGCTGTATGATTTTCTTTAGCCTTATCAATGAAACCTACGCTCTTAGTATCGGTAC
This sequence comes from Schistocerca gregaria, assembly GCF_023897955.1. Classification (NCBI taxonomy): domain Eukaryota; kingdom Metazoa; phylum Arthropoda; class Insecta; order Orthoptera; family Acrididae; genus Schistocerca; species Schistocerca gregaria. The sequence continues at coordinate 486,035,166 of NC_064927.1, forward strand.
AGTGACCATCTAAGATTATTAGGTACAGATTATTAGGTAGAAATTATTAGGTTGAGCAGCTGGTTTTGCTTGTTTTAAAAGTTGTTCAAACAAATCCACCGACTAGGGTGACACGCAAATTTGGTTCCTGGCGGAGACCCACTTTTTAGGTAAGCCTTTAGTCTTCGCCTAGGGAAGATTAAAATAGGAGAAAAGAAATTTCCTCCTACAGACATGCACACTACAAAAGTCGATAGCAAACCTCTATCAACTGAAGTAGCAAACTTTGCTGTTCTTTGGTTGAATTGTCAGAAGACCGGTTTCATTTACATTAGCCGCTCGGGGCAGCAATGAAGTCTGGGGCGCCTTGTCACGGTTCTCGCGGCTCCCTCCGTCGGAGGTTCGAGTCCTCCCTAGGGAATAGGTGAGTGTGTCGTCGCCAGCTTAAGTTACTTTAGGCTAGATTAAGTAGTGTGTAAGCCTTGGGACCGATAATCTCAGTAGTTTGCTCACATAGTCCTTACTACAAATTTCCAAATTCATTTACATTACAAATACGATGAGCTGGATGAAACAGTTTATCTTGCCATGTTTTAAGGCATCAAAAGTCTTGTCTATGTTCTCCTTGTCAAACACATCCGCTCTAGTCATGGAGGTGGGTTCTGGATTCCTTAGACTAATATCAGGATGCCGTTCTCTAAAGCAAGCCAGCCAGTGTTTGCCTGCCATTTCAGACTCTTTGGTCGAACAGTGTGTTATGACGTTACCTGGATTGCTAATCACCGCAGGTCATTCACTGTAATTCTATAACATCGCTTTTCCATAATTAAACATTTTTGTGCTCTTGTTCTTCACTGAAAGTTACCCTTAAGCTGCTCATAATCTTTTTACTGCTAATTGCATCTCTATTTTCCTTCGTTTTAGCGTATTACGAGGAATATTGAGTTGTTTTGCTGCTTCTGTAAAAAGAATGTTACCATTTTTTTACTGCTTCAATTGTCTTTTGCATTGCAACAGGATCCCATGTAGTTGCTTTTATTCTGAGGGTATTTTCTTGGTATCTTGAAGCTCTTGCAAGTTCTTGCAGAAGAGCAGATTAACGGATATTAGTCTTACGCAAACATCGATTTGTAATGTTTTAGTTTCAATTGTTATGCTAAGCATAAAATAAGGAATTAGCTACATCTCATTGGGATAACCAAGTTGAAAATGAACTGTCGGGAATAGTGGCCATTCGTCGGCAAAACTGGCCACTTTGACCATTTTGGTCACTTTTCCCGACGTGTTGCGTCACCAGTTTTCCCGTTCGTACGCTATGTCTGTATCAGTGGTTCACACTCGAAACAATACGAGGAAATGACAGTGACTTATTCGTGTAAGCCAAAAGGGATTGCTTGAACCATGATACCGCTGTAACCTATTACTCTACATAAAAGTGAAGCAATTAAAGTATATGTGTGACTTAATTTACATCAAACTGTTGAAGAACCTAAATATTTTCACCGAATAATAACGGAGCAAGCATCCTTTGTCAAAGTCATTGACAACTCTGATGGTGTTGATTGCACCTACTTTGGCCACTTGTTTGTACCAAGCATCACTGTTGAAGAAATCAAATAAGCTGTGGCCACTTTTCCCAATGTAGGGTCAAGCATTGTAAACTTGACTGTGGTATTGTGCATTTGAAAATATTGTAAAAGTTGTATGGAATCTTTTTTCATGAGTAGAACAATGGGTGACGACTGTATAATGAAAATGATTGTAAATATGTATCCAAGTAAAGAATTAGTAATATCTCAGCTTGCGCGAAGAACAGTTTATGTAGCCTACATTACCTCAAGTGAATCGTTGTGTAATAACTATGTTGAAATCTACCCGAGACAATATGAGACTGCAAATTCTTTATGTCAATTTTTTTTTTTGGGCCATCAGTCTACTTACTGGTTTGATGCGGCCCGCCACGAATTCCTCCCCTGTGCTAACCTCTTCCTCTCAAAGTAGCACTTGCAATCTACGTCCTCAATTATTTGCTTCACCTATTCAACTCTCTGTCTTCCTCTACAGTTTTTGCCCTCTACAGCTCCCTCTAGTACCATGGAAGTCATTCCCTCATGTCTTAGCAGAATTGCTATCATCATGTCCCTTCTCCTTATCAGTGTTTTCCACATACTCCTTTCCTCTCCGATTCTGCGTAGAACCTTCTCATTCCTTTCCTTATCAGTCCACCTATTTTGAACATTCGTCTATAGCACCACCTCTCAAATGCTTCGATTCTCTTCTGCTCCGGTATTCCCACAGTCCATGTTTCACTACCATAGAATGCTGTACTCCAGACGTACATCATCAGAAATTTCTTCCTGAAATTAGGGCCGGTATTTGATATTAGTAGACTTCTCTTGGCCAGAAATGCCTTTTTTGCCATAGCGAGTCTGCTTTTGATGTCCTCCTTGCTCCGTCCGTCATTGGTTATTTTACTGCCTAGATAGCAGAATTCCTTAACTTACTTGACTTCGTGACCATCAATCCTGATGTTAAGTTTCTCGCTGTTCTCATTTCTGCTACTTCTCATTACCTCCGCCTTTCTCCGATTTACTCTCAAGCCATAATGTGTACTCAATAGACTCTTCATTCCGTTCAGCAGATCATTTAATTCTTCTTCACTTTCACTCAGGATAGCAACCTCATCAGCGAATCGCATCATTGATATCCTTTCACCTTGTATTTTTATTCCACTCCTGAACCTTTCTTTTATTTCCATCACTTCTTTCTCGATGTACAGATTGAAGAGTAGGGGCGAAAGGCTACAGCCTTGTCTTACACCCTTCTTAATACGAGCACTTCGGTCTTGATCATCCACTCTTATCATTCCCTCTTGGTTGTTATACATATTGTATATGACCCGTCTCTCCCTATAGCTTACCCCTACTTTTTTCAGAATCTCGAACAGCTTGCACCATTTTATATTGTCGAACGCTTTTTCCAGGTCGACAAATCCTATGAACGTGTGTTGATTTTTCTTCAGCCTTGCTTCCATTATTAGCAATAACGTCAGAATTGCCTCTCTCGTGCCTTTACTTTTCCTAAAGCCAAACTAATCGTCACCTAGCGCATTCTCAATTTTCTTTTCCATTCTTCTGTAAATTATTCTTGTAGGCAGCTTCGATGCATGAGCTGTTAACCTGATTGTGCGATAATTCTCGCACTTGTCAGCTCTTCCCGTCTTCGGAATTGTGTAGATGATGATTTTCCGAAAGTCACATGTTATGTCGCCAGACTCATATATTTTACACACCAACGTGCATAGTCGTTTGTTGCCACTTCCCCTAATGATTTTAGAAATTCTGATGGAATGTTATCTATCCCTTCCTCCAAAGCTCTTATAAATTCCGATTCTAATACTGGATCCCCTATCTCTTCTAAATCGAGTCCTGTTTCTTCTTCTATCACATCAGACAAATCGTCACCCTCATAGAGGCTTTCAATGTATTCTTTCCACCTATCAGCTCTCTCCTCTGCATTTAACAGTGGAATTCCCGTTGCACTCTTAATGTTACCACCGTTGCTTTTAATGACACCAAAGGTTGTTTTGATTTTCCTGTATGTTGAGTCTGCCCTTCCGACAATCGTATCTTTTTCGATGTCTTCACATTTTTCCTGCAGCCATTTCGTCTTAGCTTCCCTGCACTTCCTATTTATTTCATTCCTCAGCGACTTGTATTTCTGTATTCCTGATTTTCCCGGAACATGTTTGTACTTCCTCCTTTCATCAATCAACTGAAGTATTTCTTCTGTTACCCATGGTTTCTTCGCAGCTACCTTCTTTGTACCTATGTTTTCCTTCCAAACTTCTGTGATTGCCCTTTTTAGAGACGTCCATTCCTCTTCAATTGTGTTGCCTACTGCACTATTCCTTATTGCTGTATTTATTTATTTATTTAACCTGGTAAGATTAGGGCCATCAGGCCCTCTCTTACATCTAATCAGGCATTCTACTTATTTTACAGTCATATGTTTTAGTAGGTATGTTAAACTACATCTAATACAAAAAGTGAGATAAACAATTAGAAAGGTACACCTCGAAAAATACATTATTGAAGAGAAAGATTTTAGGTAGGAGTGCTGGCAGCAGGGAGTATGAGGGAGACTCATGGTGAAGGGAGGAGAAGAATAGAGAGACATGATGAAACATAATTAAGGAAAATATAAAGGAAAAGGAGACTACGTGGCTAATAGAGATAGATGAAGAGGAAAGCATCTCAGGAGCAAGATAGGAGACGCTAGCTTTGCTATTTGACAGATGAGAGGATTGGCTTTGCACATTAATTTTGTGGAGAATTTTATGCGGATGATAGTAGGAAATGCTTCAACTTCTTCTTAAAAGCAACAGGAGATTGAATTTTCCTCAAGGTAAGGGGCAGTTAGTTCCAGAGGCGGACAGCGGCAACTGAGAAGGAGTTTGCAAAAGTTTTTGTTTTGTGAGTGGGCACAGTTAGGATACCAGATAAGAGTAACCTCGTGTTTCGATTATGATGGCATGACAGGTTTTTAATCTCTGAAGCTAGGTACTGGGGTGCTTGCGCGATGAGGAGTCGGTGAAGTAGGCATAGAGTGTGGTAGTCACGCAGTTTGTCCGGCCGCAGCCACCCTAGCTCGGAGTATGAAGCACTAACATGATCATATCGGCGAATGTTGCAGGTGTAACGCACACAGGCATTCATGGTTAGCTCTAGCCGTCTTTTGTTTTCACTACTCATGCCTTGTTGAATCACATCACAATAGTGGAGGTTCGGTAGAACGAGTGCTTGCACGAGCTGGCGTTTCAAGTCCTGTGTGAATATGATCCGAAACTTTTTGAGAGCATAGAGACAAGCAGACGTCTTTCGGCACACTGCGACTGTATTCTCCGCCCATTTGAGATGCTCGTTAAAAGTTACTCCCAAGTTCTTCACTGTTTTCTGATATGGTATTGGGGTACCTTCGAGCAGAATAGGAGGTAGCCGTTCGCGGAAATCTGAACTTATTAATTTCTGATGGGCTATTAAGATTACTTGCGTCTTTTTTGAATTTAATTTAAGTCCCAGGTTTTCCGCCCATATCACTACTGAAGACAGATCATCATTCATCAGAGCGATTGCAGTGTTTACGTCTTCAGGTCTGACGCTTAGGTAGAGCTGGAGGTCGTCGGCATAGAAATGATGTTTACAGGAGGACAAAACCGACGAAATATCGTTGACATATAAAGAAAACAAAAGTGGTCCTAAGACTGATCCTTATGGCACTCCCGAAGAAACATGTTTCCAGGAAGATTTTTCATTTGCACAGACAACACATTGCTGTCTGTCTTTTAAGTAGCTTTCAAGCCATCTCATTGCACTATCAGAGAAATTAAGCTGTTGCATTTTTCTGAGTAATATGTCAAAGTTAACAGTGTCAAAAGCTTTGCTGAAGTTCAGTAGCGTCAATATTGATGCCTTTCGATTGTCGATGGCATATTTCAGGTCATCAGTTACTTTAATTAGAGCAGTGTTTGTGCTGTCATGTTTACGGAAACCGGATTGAAATTTGTCATATAGACTGAATTCATGCAAGTGTTCAGTGATTCGGTCATGAACAATATATTCAAGTGCTTTGGAAACAGCAGGCAGTATGCTAATTGGTCGGTAATCACTAGGCAGTTGCGGGTTTTCGATCTTAGGGATGGGTCGAATTATGTTTCTTTTCCATGCAGTGGGGTATACTCCGTTCACGAGGGAAAAATTAAATATGTCAGTTAATACAGATACTAAGATATCGGCAACATTCTTAATCATGGTTATACCGATTCTGTCGTTGCCTATTGCATCAGGAGAGATTCTCATTATTGCTTTTCTTGCCGTATTTGTTGTTACATGTTTTAGATGAAATGTATCGTTGTTAGTTATCCTGTTTGGGGATTCTTGTGGACGGTAATTATCAGCCGTGCTGGTATTCAGGGGTGCAGAGAAGAATTCATTTAATTCGTTAGCTGACACATGAAAAGTAGTTTCCGATTTTGCCTTTCCGACCCCCAAGCTACGGAGATTCTTCCATAGAGTCGTGGGTGTCAGATCGCTGTATACAAGGGAGCGAGCGTGCCTGATTTTGGCATTGCGAATGCATTGTTTCACTCTGTTCTATATTCTTCGAAACGCTCGGGATTCGGATCTGCCTTGAAAAGCCTGTGGGCAGCATCCATATTAGTCATCATTTGACGTAATTCAGCTGTCAGCCATGGAGCAGGAGATTTTCTTACACGGACTGTGCACACGGGTGCATGTTTGTCATAGAGGGCAGTGAGTTTATCACCAAGTTCTTTAATTTTGCCGTCGATTGTAGGTTCTCTGATTATTTGATGCCATAAGATTTCTGAGCAATCGGCTGTTAGAGCGTCAAGGTCAATACGTTTCATTTTCCTACAAGTTATGTAACGCGATTTGATCCTTGGGGGCTGCACAGAGTAGGCCAGGAATATTACAACATGTGCTGAGAGGCCAGGGGCCGATGATTGACCAACATCTCTTACTTTGTCAGTCTGTTTCGTTGCGATCACGTATATAAGAGTATGACTGTGCGCCGTATGGTGTGTAGGTTGTAATGGAAGAATGTTCATGCTATTGCAACTAAACAATCTTCTTAGGTTTATTGCGGAGTGAGTGTCTCTTAGCAGGTCTATGTTCAAGTCACCCATTACGATGACATGTTCGTATTGACACTGAAGTGAATGTAATTCCGACTGGAAGGAACTCATTGAGCTTATTTTTGGCGGCTTGTACACGACGCCAGTCAAGAATTTCCGACTTTGTATATTTATTTCAATGAACATGAATTCAGCCTCTTTTTCTTCAGCAGTATTTGACGTACATAAGACTTTCACTTTGAGATCTGTTCGTATATATGCGCCGACCCCGCCACCTCGCTTTTTTTATCTGTCTGTCCTAAGAAATGTGTACCCTGGGAGATGAATAGATGCAGAGGATATGTGTGGTTTCAACCACGTTTCGGATAAGAGGATTACGTAGTAGTTTAGTTGGTTGAAGAGGACGCTAAGTTCTTCGTAATGCGCAGGTAAAGACTGGATGTTGGAGTGAGCTGCTGAAAGCTCTGACGCGTTCCGCTGAGCAGCCTGAAGGAGGGTGGCAGACTGGTTTGTCCCTTTGTTAGGCACTACCTGCCGCGAGGGGCACTGGCCGGTGTTTCCGCCAAGTGACATATTACAAGGGTGTCCGAGATTTTGCGCGCCCTGTTTGTGACTCCGCGAGAGCCGAAAGAAAGGCGACTGCAAGAGATTTCCTGAGGTTGCGGGAGTATAGAAAATGGATTAGTGGTATTCGGTGCAGGGAGAATATGACCAAAATGGTGACTGCTGTATGTCACTGAGTATTTTATGTCGTAAGAGGAAAAATGTAATTAGAGTATTTGAAACAGCGTAGGGTGGAAATAAGGGAAAGGGGAGTGATTTAAGAGGCCAATGCTGCCAGCAGAGAGAAGTAAGCTTAATATTTAATAGAATATCGTAGGCAGCTAGAATTAAATTGAAATTTACTAGAGTGATACTGGTAGTGATTATCGTAGGAAGCTACAATTAGATTTAAATTTGCTAAAGTGATACTGATAGTGATTTTTGTTATGAACAATTTAAACCGAAGAGATGGTTGACTAATGAACTAAAGGAGAGACTAATATTTGCAATAGAACTATTACAGAATGGAAGAGAATAAATTGAGAAAATGAAAAAGTATTAGCAGTAACTAAAACTAAGCAATGGCTACAGCTAAAGACACAAAAAATAATAAAAAGTTAATACAGTTACAAAAACAATTAGTTGAAGGAACAAATAATTAAAAAGTTAACACAGTTACAAAAACAATTAGTTGAAGGTACAAATAATTAAAAAGTTAATACAATTACAAGACTATATCTGAGTATAGGACTGTTAAAATTTACAAATGGTGTTAAGTTTGACTTTTGGCTCGAGTAGGTTCACTTAATACTATTTAGTTCTGTCATGTTTGTGACTGTCTTCTTTCCAGCTGCAGTCTTAATGATTACTCTGCCATCCTGAGTCCACACATTCTGAAGACCGAAATGGGATATGGCACTGTTTAAAATCTTTAGCCGCTCGTGTGTCAGATCTTCCCTTATTGTAACCCCTGTCCTTGCTAACTTCTTCTTCTGGGTAAAGATCTCAGCCCTTTTTCGGTACGACACAAATTTAATTATTATTGGACGAGGTTTGGTAGCACCTGGTAGTTTTCGTCCCACCCGGTGGCTCCTGTCAATGTCTGCCTTAGTCACTTCGACGCCTAATTTTTCTTGCGCAACCTGTATAAGCAGGTTGTCCGTATCTTCTTCTTTATTTTCTGCTACTCCAAACAGTCGTAGACTATTTCGCCTTTGGTACTGTTCTAGCTCCTCTGTGGCGGCAGATAGTTTCACTTCCAACTCTCGTGCCTTTTTCTCGTATTCAGACACAGACTTTTTTACTCCTGTAATTTCGACAGTATTGGCCTCAACAGTTTCACGCATTTTGGCCAGTACTGCTGCCGTTACAATATCTGATATGGTGCCTGCTATCAGATCGAGATTGTTTTAATCGCGAAGCGCAGCGTTTACCTCAGAGCGGACCAGCTCCGCTATACCGGGAGCCGCGGCCGCACCTTCCGCCAGGAGCAGGCCCGCCGCACCTGCTGCTTCCCCGCTACTGGACGCGCTGCTGTTGACTCTTCTGTTTACCATCTTCTCGCAGATATTGGCGGAGCACAGAAAAAAATAGCACTACTGCACAGAACACTGTTGTTTACACGATTTCCACTTGTACTAGACAACACCACCTGCGAGAACACCTTCGATTTCGACTAAATTTCGCGAGCCGAACTTAACACGTTTTACACTGCAGCCGCCATGAGCTGTGTATCTATAGCGTTAGAGAACTTCAAACGTATCTCGTCATTCCTTAGAACTTCCGTATCCCACTTCTTAGCGTATTGATTCTTCCTGACTAATGTCTTGAACTTCAGCCTACTCTTCATCACTACTATATTGTGATCTGAGTCTATATCTGCTCCTGGGTATGCCTTACAATCCGGTATCTGATTTCGGAATCTCTGTCTGACCATGATGTAATCTAACTGAAATCTTCCCGTATCTCCCGGCCTTTTCCAAGTATACCTCCTCCTCTTGTGATTCTTGAACGGGGTATACGCTATTACTACCTGAAGCTTGTTACAGAACTCAATTAGTCTTTCTCCTCTTTCATGCCTTGTCCTAAGCTCTTATTCTCCTGCAACCTTTTCTTCTACTCCTTCCCCTACAACTGCATTCCAGTCGCCCATGACTATTAGATTTTCGTCCCCTTTACATACTGCATTACCCTTTCAATATCCTCATACACTTTCTCTATCTGTTCATCTTCAGCTTGTAACGTCTGCATGTATACCTTAACTATCGCTGTCGGTGTTGGTCTGCTGTTGATTCTGATTAGAACAAACCGGTCACTGAACTGTTCACAGTAACACACCCTCTGCCCTACCTTCCTATTCATAACGAATCCTACACCTGTTACACCATTTTCTGCTGCTGTTGATATTACCCGATACTCATCTGACCAGAAATCTTGGTCTTCCTTCCATGTCACTTCACTGACCCCTACTATATTTAGATTGAGCCTTTGCATTTCCTTCTTCAGATTTTCTAGTTTCCCTACCACGTTCAAGCTTCTGACATTACACGCCCCGACTCGTAGAACATTATCCTTTCATTGATTATTTAATCTTTTTCTCGTGGTAACCTCCCCCTTGGCAGTCCCCTCCCGGAGATCCGAATGGGGGACTATTCCGGAATCTTTTGCCAATGGAGAGTTCATCATGACACTTCTTCAACTACAGGCCACATGTCCTGTGGATACACGTTACGTGTCTTTAATGCTGTGGTTTCCATTGCCCTCTGCATCCTCACGTCGTTGATCATTGCTGATTCTTTCGCCATTAGGGTCAATTTCCCACCCCTAGGGCAAGAGAGTGCCCTGAATCTGTATACGCTCCTCCGCCCTCTTTGACAAGGCCGTTGGCAGAATGAGGCCGACTTCTTATGCCGGAAGTCTTCGACCACCAATGCTGATTATTTATCAAATTTAGGCAATGGCGGGGATCGAACACGGGACCGAAGACGTTCTGATTAAGAATCAAAGACGCTACCCCTAGACCACAGGTTCCTTTTTTTTTTTTTTTTTAAGAAGACAAGAGAAGGCGTACAGCAGCTCAAGAAGGAGTATGACGTAAACATACATATTAAAAAGAGTACATTGTACGAAAGTCATTCAGAGGAACAAATGCTTTTAAAATGCAGTAAAATACAATATATGAAATGAATTGGCTTTTTGCCAGTCGGGATTCATGTGAGCTGGTTGTGACACATTGAATATTTGTGCCATACCTGGAATCGAACCAGGGTTGCTGCTTATCGCAAGAGGTTACCTCAACCACTTGCTTCTTCCTACATATTGAATGAAAAAAACACACATACGAAACCAAGTATCGGACTCGGAGCAGCTGCTTGGTAGTGTAAAGCATCGACACCGGATTTTTTTTTAAGAAAAAGAAACTAGACCTACAGAATAACAAACGTGAAATAAACTCTGTAAAAATACACCTGGAAAGAGCCCATGACTAGAAGGTACCGATTAAATTAACCCATACCTTGATGACAAAATGTAAAGTTCACTTAGTGGAGACCATGTCGATAGGTCACGGCAGACGCGAACATTTCCAGCACACAGTGGCCTTCTACAACGTAACGAACAAAGTGGCCCAAGATGCATTCAATAGTATTTGATTTGCCCTCGGAAATTAGGAGAGGTCTGGATACATGAGGGTATCATCCAAAACCGCAGTCTCATCTCATCAAACGCTAATGGTTCAAATGTATGTGAAATCCTATGGGACTTAACTTCTAAGATCATCAGCCCCTAAAATGCTAATGGTCTTTAAACCTAGTGCAACTTCGCCTCGTGACCCTGAGAGGCCAATCTGTGTCGCAGCATGTCTATAGCGGGACAGAGACTACAGTGATCTGTGGCTCTAACAAGAAAACCTATCCGAGGCATACACTTTGGTTTGGATCGGATTTGAATAACTTGTAGTGTAGAGCGAAAGGAGAGAGACGTGTTTGTTTTTGCATGCCTATGCGGCCGTTAACAGTTGAAACATTTCCTTGGAAAGACTTCGGTTTAATATATCTGAATTAACACGGGTTAAATGGTAAGAGATTGGAAAAAAGTGAAATAAAAGTAGTATGGTTTTTAATGTACGTTACAATGGTGTATCCAGATTTGCCGGAAAAGCCTTTTTTCCGAAATCCACTCCCACCCCCCCGACTTTGTTTTTCATTTTCACATTTGATTTTTAGCAGAACGTAAAACATCGTATATATCATATTCTGTCATTCTTGATGAACCACTATTCCAAGTACGCTTTTGTCAGAAATAGGCTAGAAATACTCTACGACGTTATACGTGCCCCCATATGTGTTTCTCCCATGACTGTTTCTATGATAGGTTGTTTAATAGGTCTTTCGAAGATAAATAGGTTACAAATATATATTCTACATATGTTACTCTATACACATTTTGTTTGTACTTGTATAAATATGAAGTATCTTGTGTTGTTTGTGTTCGGCTTTCACTTTTCTTCAATTTGTAACCTTTTCAGATTTAATTATCTTATATTTGGAACAGTTTGTACATTACTATTGTAACATTATGGTGTATCTATACAACAACGAGGAAGTGCTAAATCGTTTGGTTGCAAAAATCACTAAGTGCTCTTTTGATTTTGCGAACCAAGCATAATTTTATGAGGAGAGCGGGAAGTAACAAGCGGTTGCCCTCTCTTTTCCTCGAACGACCAGCCTTAATCAAGTACACTGGCAGCAGAATGGGGAAAACTGGTGTGAGGGAAACAGTTTATGTCGGGACGGTCCAGTTTGCTTCAACGACTGTAACACCAACACGCCGGGTGTTGGACGCACAGTCTACCATGTCTCTCGGCTCACGTCTCTGAGACTACGAATATTTTGTTGTTCATATGCATTTACAGTTCGTATATGGGGAAAATGTTGATGAACCAAAAAATATTTTGTGGAAACTGTGACCTCTAGTCACGAAACTATGTCTGCATCACAGTTAGAAGGTCTGATTAATGATGCTATTGATAATAAGGTATTGATAAAAACTCACACTACATAAAGACTTGAAGACGGAAGTTGCAGCTTTTGGCTATTTCTAATTGAACAACAATATGAAGAAGGTGTGGATATACGGTAAAAGATTACGAAATAGGAAAACTTGACACATACTTTATGTGTAAACAAAAAGCTGTTCCATTTTAGTGCTTATGTAAAAACAAATTAGAAAACTGTAAAAGATAGGTACAGAAAAGATACAAAAATAGAAGATATGTATCAATGTGATGCACAATTTGATGCTGGTGGGACGAGAAATTAATAGTTATTAACTATTTCCTAGTATGTGCAAATATTAATATCGATAAATGATCTGATTGTAAAGAGTTGGACATTTCAAGGGTGGGATGGTGGTAATTTGTCGCAACATTTGTTCAAGACTTATTAAAAATGGATTCATAATATTTAAGTAAGACATCGGATTGTTTCAAGGAAAATCTAGGAATTCCTGATTGAAGCCCAGATATCGAATTAACATGAATTGAGTGCGATTTAGTGTAAGCTGTGAAATCATAAATAGTGTTTACTGGAGAAGCCAGTATGTATATTTCTGACCAAATAAGTTTCTGTTTGGAAAATCATGCAAGACGAACGTTGTCCTCCAAAGGATAATGGGAGTAGAAATTTTAGCGATATCTCTGAATGCCTTAATACACATTTATACGGTACTGCCCACTATTTCTGTAAGAAAAAAATTAATGGTACTCTTACTAATAGTTGGAAAGAGAAAGATGGCAAACTCTGAACAAATGTTGAGAAAGATTTATACAAATTAGATGATATCCCTGTGTTCACCTCTACGTCCAATAAATTGGTGTCAAGGCTGGTCAGAGAATGGTTTTAACATGCTATATAGTTAATACGACTGAAAAATCTGTCATGGACTGGGCAAAACGGAAAAGAAATCTTTACTACAATTGACAAACGTGTAACAGAAGCAAATATTTTAAAGAATTCTGCAGCAACGACAGATATGATTCTGCCACCACGTGTCTATAAATTTAGGAGGTGGGAAAAATTTATTGAAACATTTTTTTAGAAGTACGTACATTACGTGATAGCGACGTTAAGTTCTGAATCAGGAATCACATTATAAAAATTCAATCCCTCATTCACAACCGGTTTTCTTCTCCCAAATTCGTCAACCTGGTTAAACACTTATCGTACAAGAGTGGTTAGTCCGAATAGAAAAACCACCTAAATGCCAGTCATTTGTTAACTTTTGCTTTAAAAACTATGATCCTGTTTATCATTCCGGTCATGAAATTGCAACAGTCCGATGTGCTTGGTGCGCAAAATCAAAGTATATTCAGCATTTTTTCACCTAAATAAAACGCTATCTTAGATATATACAATAATGTTACAACAATAAAGTACAAACGGTTTCAAATACAAAATGGTTAAATGTGAAAAGGTTATACCTCGAAAACAAAAATTGTGAAAAGGAAGCAGAAATACCACCAAGGTTATTTTATATTTCATAAAATAAAAACAATGTATATATGTGCAAGTATATATATACAATATAGATGTATGATCTATTTACCTGATGAACACTTATCAAACAACCCAGGACGACAACTGGCATTACTACAAACTCATATCTGGTCCACATACAGCAATACAGAATATCTGGCTTATTTCTGACAAATGAGTCTCTGGAACATCACTTCATCTGACATGACAGAATTTGGTAATAACGATGCTATGCTATTAGTCAGATGTCGAAATAAAAGGCAAAATAGTGGGGGGAGGGGATTTCGAAAGAAATTAGTTTCGACAAACCTAAATGAACCTTTGCAGCACACACAAAAACAATAGCACTTTCTTTTGATATTTTTCAGTATGTTGCTACCTCAACCATATTCACATACATTAAACTGATTTTTTTAAATGGGCTGTGTCACCCCTTAACGGTCGTATCGGAATGTACAGAAAATATATGTATCTTATTTTGCTTTACACTACAACATATTCAAAGCCTATCAATATCGAAGTGTATCCCTTGGGTAGGTGACAAGAGTCGTGGGATACGTCCTAATGTCGTGTCGGATCTCCTTTTGTGCAGCATAATGCAGCAACTCGATGTGGCATAGACTCAAAAAGTCGTTGAATGTCCCCTGCAGAAATGTTAAGGCACGCTGCCTGTTTAGTTGACATATTCCCAGCTAGGATGGCTACGGCCGTGACTACCACACTCTATGTCTACTTCACCGACTCCTCGTCGCGCAAGCACCTCAGTACCTTGCTTCAGAGATAAACATCCTTCATGCCATCGGAACCGAAACACATGGTCACTCTTGTTTGGTATCCTAACTGTGCCCACTCACAAAACAAAAACTTTTGCAAACTCCTTCTCAGTTGCTGCTGTCCGCCTCTGGAAGAAACTGCCCCTTACCTTGCGCAAAGTTCAATCCCCGGCTACTTTTAAGAAGAAGCTGAAGCATTTCCTACTGTCATCCTCATAACGTTTTTCACAAAGTTAATGTACAACGCCAATCCTCTCCTCTGTCAAAATAGCAAAACTAGTGTCTCCTATCTTGCTCCTTTCCCTTCTTCATCTTCATCTATCTCCATTAGCCACTCAATCTTCTTTTCCTTTATATTTCCTTAACTATGTTTCACCATGTCTCTATTCTTCTCCTTCCTTCAGCATCAGGCTCCCTCATACTCCCTGCTGCAAGAACTCCTATCTACCATCTGTCTCTTTCAGAATGTCTAATCATAACAGTACTTATCATCTACGAATATAAACTCTATATGTATGTATTTTTCCAAGTGTGCCTTTGTAACTGTTTATTTCACTATTTGTACTAGATGTAGTTTAATATTCTTACGAAAACAGATGAATGTAAAATATTTAGAATGCCTGGTTAGATGTAAGAGAGGGCCTGATGGCCCTAATCTTACCATGTTAAATAAATAAATAAATAAGTAAATAAATATGAAAGTGTTTCCGGTGCTGGAGTCTGTGCAAGAACTGACCTATCGCCTATGCCCCATAAATGTTCGAGAGGATTTATGTTGGGCAATTTAGGTTGCCCTTCATTCGCTCAAATTGTCCAAAACGTTCCTCAAACCAACCGCAAAAAAAAAAGTGGCACGATGCGTTGTCATCCATAAAAGTTCAATAGTTGTTTGGGACCAAGGAGTTCATGAATGTCTGCAGCTGGTTAATTTATACCAGAGGAAGTAGTTGATTCTATCTAAACAGAGGCCACATGACTATTGAGCCACAACAAACTTACACGATGCGTTGTTGACAACTTGGGCCCATGACTTCGTGGGTCCTGCTCCACACTCAAACACTATCACCTGCTCTTAACTATTGAAATCGTGACTCATCTGACTCGGTTATCGTTCTCACAACGTCTACGGTCCAACCAATATCGCTCGAGCCATGGAAAGGCGCTTCAAGCCATGTCGTGCAGTTAACAAAGGATCTCGCGCTGGTCCTCTGCTGCCATAGCCCATTAACGTCACATTTCGCCGCACTATAATAACGGATACTTCCAATATTGAGTCGGCGGTTATTCCACACAGTGTTGCATTTGTGTTAGCACTGGTAACTCTACTCAAACGCCGCTGCTCCCGGTCATTAAGTGGAGGCCGTCGGCCACTGCGTTTTCCGTGGTGCGAGGTACATTACTGGCCTTTAAAATTGCTACACCACGAAAATGACGTGCTGCAGGCGTAAAATTTAACCGCCAAGAAGAAGATGCTGTGATATGCAAATGATTAACTTTTCAGAGCATTCACACAAGGTTGGCGCCGGTGGTGACACCTACAACGTGCTGACATAAGGAAAGTTTCCAACCGATTTCTCATACAAAAACAGGAGCTGACCGGCGTTTCCTGGTCAAACGTTATTGTGATGCATCGTGTAAGGACGAAAAATTACGTTTCCGACTTTGATAAAGGTCGCACTGTAGCCTATCCTGTTAGTCGAGATCCAATGACTGTTAGCAGAATATGGAGTCGGTGGGTTCGGGAGGGTAATACGGAACGCCGTTCTGGATCTCAAAGGCCTCGTATCACCAGCAGTCGAGATGACAGGCATCTTATCCGCAAGGCTGGAACGGATTGTGCAGCCACATCTCGATCCCTGAGTCAACAGATGGGGACGTTTGCAAAACAACCACAACCTGCACGAACAGTTCGATGACGTATGCAGCAGCATGGACTATCAGCTCGGAGAGCTTGACTGCGGTTACCCTTGACGCTGCATCGCAGACTGGAGCGCTTGCGATGGTGTCCTCAACGACGAACCTGGGCGCACGAATGGCAAAAGATCATTTTGTTCGGATGAATCCACGTTCTGTTTATAGCATCATGATTGTCGCATTCGTGTTTGGCGACATCGTGGTGAACGCACATTGGAAGCGTCTATTCGTCATCGTCATACTGTCGTATCAACCGCCTTGATGGTATGGGGTGCCATTGGTTACACGTATCGGTCACCTCTTGTTCGCATTGACGGCAATTTGAACAGTGGACGTTAAATTTCAGATGTGTTACGATCCGTGGCTCTACTCTTCATTCGATCACTGCGAAACCCTACATTTATGCATGATAATGCACGACCGCATGTTCCAGGTCCTGTACTGGCCTATCTGGATACTGCAAATGTTCTACTGCTGCCCTGACCAGCACATTCTCCAGATCTCTCACCAATCGGAAACGTCTGGTCAATGGTGGCCGAGCAACTGGCTCGTCGCAATACGCCAGTCACTACTCTTGATGAACTGTGGTATCGTGTTGAAGCTGCATGGGCCGCTGTATCTGAACACTCGATCCAAGCTCTGTTTGACTCAATGCCCAGGCGTATCAATGCCTGGGTCAGAGGTGGTTTTTCTGGTTACTGATTTCTCAGGATCTATGCAGCCAAATTACGTGGAAATGTAACCACATGTCAGTTCTAGTATAATAAATTTGTCGAATGAATACCCGTTTATCATCTGCATTTCTCCTTGGTGTAGCAATTTTAATGGCCAGTAGTGTATTTCCTGAATTTTGGTATTCTCGGCACACTCTCTATGCTGTGCGTCTCGGAATATTGTCTTCCCTAACAATTTCCGAAATGGAATATCCCATGTGTCTAGCTCCAAGTACCTTTCCACATTCGACGATACTACCGTGACCTGTACACTGACATTTCTCACCTCAGATTATAGGTTGTGTACCGCTTATTTCCATGAGGGCGCCATCGCAATTGGTAGAACAAGAACGCTAAGATGAAACCATACCGTCTTCCCAGACGTTCGTGGCAATGATCGTTCAACTGGCGCCGAACAATCAATCTCTTCCCGGCGATTTAGTACTATGTTGCGGCCTCTGTAGAGAACCAGCCAAAACGTATTGACATCTATATAAAATTCATGGACATGTTTTACCTGAAAATTCTATCGACGGACATTCACAGGTGGATCAAGACTGACTGACTGCACACAGTAAAACAATCGAGATGTGAATGTGTGGACTGCATGAGAGATGATGAACACAGCTCGCCTATTAAGAAACTCAGATGTTTTCCTGTGACTATTGGGAGGGGATGCTCATTGCACCCACCTCGTCTTGTATTCGAACAGTTTGGCTCATCCATAGAAAAGGAGTAAACAGCATGTTTTGCACAAGACATAGGTATCCAGAACCCCAGCTTTCTGAAGCAGGTTAAAGGAACGCCATGTTTCAGGACTGCACTTTGTACCTTCCCCGTATGTCACTTCCAATTAAGTGTAGTCATCTTAATTACAGGACGATTAATTCTAACTCCCAAAGATATATATCAATCGTCAATCATTTTCGACGAAAGGACAGAATTTTCTGAACTTTCTTCAACCCACATTTGCCTTGGTTGATGTGGGTACCAGATACAATTCAAAATCCATCCACAGGACCGCGCAGAAACGGAATCTCAGAAGGAGATCCGACTAATGACATCACACATTCGGCGTATGCACTCACGCAGACCGTCTCACTCAAGAGTTTTGATAATTGTAAACGGGCGGTGATCCTTCGAACGCGGGTCTCAAGTGATAGAACAAATTAAGACATTGAAGGAAGACCCTTCGCGAGTAAAAAAAAAGGCTTAAGGTACCTGCAACAGGAAGAAATGACTGTCACGGTCGAACGCCCTGACAATATCCAAAAAAGCTGGAGCACAAAAGAATTCAAAACAGCGGCCGCTTATACGGCAATACGACATGCATCTACCAAGAACAGAATAGCAGAACTAGGAATACAACTTTGATGGTCGCCATAAACTTTCTCCAGACAACACAGCCCTCTCCGCACTCTTACAATCCCAATTTAATAAGGTAGTCGAGGGTAATTTACTCTGATTCCTGGCTCGAAGATTTAGAAGTCAATGCAATTTGGCAATTCTTAAAAGAATATGGCACCAACATCCCTTCGAACACTTCGTTCGAATGTAAAGTAAAAGTTGTACTGTAAGTAGGCTGTTTAGGTATTTATGTTGGTAACACCACGTAGCGCTCCGTATGAAAATCACTAACTGTGCTCTGTGCAGTCTGTGGCTGATTAGCATTGTAGGAATATTCGCTATTGTTGTGTTGGGCAGCTGAATGTGAACAGCGCGTAGCGTTGCGCAGTTGGAGGTGAGCCGTCAGCAGTGGTGGATGTGGTGAGAGAGATGGCAAAGTTTTAACAGCGGACAAAGTGGACGAGTGTCCGCCAGAAAGAGTAAATTTGTAATACTGGATATTATGAACTATATATATATATATATATATATATATATATATATATATATATATATATATATATATATATATATATATATATATGTGTGTGTGTGTGTGTGTGTCTTATCACTTTTGAACATTATTAAGGTAAATACTTTCGTTTGCTAACTATGTCCATCAGTAGTTAGTGCCTTCAGTAGTTAGAATCTTTCAAACAGCTGGCAGTAGTGGCGCTGGCTGTATTGCAGTAGTTCGAGTAACGAAGATTTTTGTGAGGTAAGTGATTCATGAAAGGTATAGGTTATTGTTAGTCAGGGTCACTCTTTTGTAGGGATTTATGAAAGTCTAATTGCGTTGCGCTAAAAAATATTGTGTGTCAGTTTAGTGTTGATCAGAATAAGAAAAGACCGCAATGTCTGAGTACTTCCATTTTTCATAGCTGTTTGAAAGTCAAATAACGTAAGGGGTTAACCAATACAGTAATTCATAAATTTTTCAAAGGGGAGGTTTCAGTACCAAACAGAGGGCAAAAATACACATCAAATTCTATTGGCAGGCCACTCCAACCCCGGCGTTTTACTAGAAGGGTATGTGGCAATAAAATCATGAATATGGTCACATTGAGAATCATCTAAAAACGCAGTATTATGCGCAGGCATAAGTATATCAGCCAGGGTCGGAATAAGCGAATTGGATGACATGTCAGCAGAAACTGGTACCTCTTACAGCCCAACGTAAAACTGGTGGTAGTAGTGCAATATGTGCTGTGCCTTCACAACATTTCCGTCATCCCTTGTGGGAGCGTAATACACGGACGTCCACGGCGAGTCTGATGTCGAATCAGTAGATATAGAACAATTATTTTATTTGCTTCGAAGGAAAGTGGTTTCGATCGTATCATTAACCCTTCCATTGGATGTTGCTTCAGCTGTAACAATTACTGTAACAATTACATCTTTACATGCCTGAATGAGTCCTATATGAAAGGTCACTTACGTAGTGAGATTGCTGCGATCTCCAAAATTCCCGCACTCTGTCAGCACAGAATAGTATCAAAGATTGTCGGTGCCCGTCATCGCCAGTTGAATAAACCATACGGAAATGGAAGCGTATCGCGCAGTTCTTCCCCCCATGAACCATGGACCTTGCCGTTGGTGGGGAGACTTGCGTGCCTCAGCGATACAGATGGCCGTACCGTAGGTGCAACCACAACGGAGGGGTATCTGTTGAGAGGCCAGACAAACGTGTGGTTCCTGAAGAGGGGCAGCAGCCTTTTCAGTAGTTGCAGGGGCAACAGTCTGGATGATTGACTGATATGGCCTTGCAACATTAACCAAAACGGCCTTGCTGTGCTGGTACTGCGAACGGCTGAAAGCAAGGGGAAACTACAGCCGTAATTTTTCCCGAGGACATGCAGCTTTACTGTATGATTAAATGATGATGGCATCCTCTTGGGTAAAATATTCCGGAGGTAAAATAGTCCCCCATTCGGATCTCCGGGCGGGGACTACTCAGGAGGATGTCGTTATCAGGAGAAAGAGAACTGGCGTTCTACGGATCGGAGCGTGGAATGTCAGATCCCTTAATCGGGCAGGTAGGTTAGAAAATTTAAAAAGGGAAATGGATAGGTTAAAGTTAGATATAGTGGGAATTAGTGAAGTTCGGTGGCAGGAGGATCAAGACTTCTGGTCAGGTGACTACAGGGTTATAAACACAAAATCAAATAGGGGTAATGCAGGAGTAGGTTTAATAATGAATAGGAAAATAGGAATGCCGGTAAGCTACTACAAACAGCATAGTGAACGCATTATTGTGGCCAAGATAGATACGAAGCACACACCTACTACAGTAGTACAAGTTTATATGCCAACTAGCTCTGCAGATGATGAAGAAATTGAAGAAAAGTACGATGAAATAAAAGAAATTATTCAGATAGTGAAGGGAGACGAAAATGTAATAGTAATGGGTGACTGGAATTCGAGTGTAGGAAAAGGGAGAGAAGGAAACATAGTAGGTGAATATGGATTGGGGCTAAGAAATGAAAGAGGAAGCCGCCTAGTAGAATTTTGCACAGAGCACAACTTAATCATAGCTAACACTTGGTTTAAGAATCATGAAAGAAGGTTGTATACGTGGAAGAACCCTGGAGATACTTAAAGGTATCAGATATATTATATAATGGTAAGACAGAGATTTAGGAACCAGGTTTTAAGTTGTAAGACATTTTCAGGGGCAGATGTGGACTCTGACCACAATCTATTGGTTATGACCTGTAGATTAAAACTGAAGAAACTGCAAAAATGTGGGAAATTAAGGAGATGGGACCTGGATAAACTGAAAGAACCAGAGGTTGTACAGAGTTTCAGGGAGAGCATAAGGGAACAATTCACAGGAATAGGGGAAAAAAATACAGTAGAAGAAGAATGGGTAGCTCTGAGGGATGTAGTAGTGAAGGCAGCAGAGGATAAAGTAGGTACAAAGACGAGGGCTGCTAGAAATCCTTGGGTAACAGAAGAAATATTGAATTTAATTGATGAAAGGAGAAAATATAAAAATGCAGTAAATGAAGCAGGCAAAAAGGAATACAAACGTCTCAAAAATGAGATCGACAGGAAGTGCAAAATGGCTAAACAGGGATGGCTAGAGGACAAATGTAAGGATGTAGAAGCTTATCTCACTAGGGGTAAGATAGATACTGCCTACAGGAAAATTAAAGAGACCTTTGGAGAGAAGAGAACCACGTGTATGAATATCAAGAGCTCAGATGGCAGCCCAGTTCTAAGCAAAGAAGGGAAGGCAGAAAGGTGGAAGGAGTATATAGAAGGTTTATACAAGGGCGATGTACTTGAGGACAATATTATGGAAATGGAAGAGGATGTAGATGAAGACGAAATGGGAGATACGATACTGCGTGAAGAGTTTGACAGAGCACTGAAAGACCTGAGTCGAAACAAGGCCCCCGGAGTAGACAACATTCCATTAGAACTACTGACGGCCTTGGGACAACCAGTCCTGACAAAACTCTACCAGCTGGTGAGCAAGATGTATGAGACAGGCGAAATACCCTCAGACTTCAAGAAGAATATAATAATTCCAATCCCAAAGAAAGCAGGTGCTGACAGATGTGAAAATTACCGAACTATCAGTTTAATAAGCCACGGCTGCAAAATACTAACGCGAATTCTTTACAGACGAATAGAAAAACTGGTAGATGCAGACCTCGGGGAGGATCAGTTTGGATTCCGTCGAAATGTTGGAACACGTGAGGCAATACTGACCTTACGACTTATCTTAGAAGAAAGATTAAGAAAAGGCAAACCTACGTTTCTAGCATTTGTAGACTTACAGAAGGCTTTTGACAATGTTGACTGGAATACTCTTTTTCAAATTCTAAAGGTGGCAGGGGTAAAATACAGGGAGCGAAAGGCTATTTATAATTTGTACAGAAACCAGATGGCAGTCATAAGAGTCGAGGGGCATGAAAGGGAAGCAGTGGTTGGGAAAGGAGTGAGACAGGGTTGTAGCCTCTCCCCAATGTTATTCAATCTCTATATTGAGCAACCAGTAAAGGAAACAAAAGAAAAATTTGGAGTAGGTATTAAAATTCATGGAGACGAAGTAAAAACTTTGAGGTTCGCCGATGACATTGTGATTCTGTCAGAGACGGCAAAGGACTTGGAAGAGCAGTTGAACGGAATGGACAGTGTCTTGAAAGGAGGATATAAGATGAACATTAACAAAAGCAAAACGAGGATAATGGAATGTAGTCAAATTAAATCGGGTGATGCTGAGGTAATTAGATTAGGAAATGAGACACTTAAAGTAGTAAAGGAGTTTTGCTATTTAGGAAGTAAAATAACTGATGATGGTCGAAGTAGAGAGGATATAAAATGTAGACTGGCAATGGCAAGGAAAGCGTTTCTGAAGAAGAGAAATTTGTTAACATCGAATATAGATTTATGTATCAGGAAGTCGTTTCTGAAAGTATTTGTTTGGAGTGTAGCCATGTATGGAAGTGAAACATGGACGATAACTAGTTTGGACAAGAAGAGAATAGAAGCTTTCGAAATGTGGTGCTACAGAAGAATACTGAAGATAAGGTGGATAGAGCACGTAACTAATGAGGAGGTATTGAATAGGATTGGGGAGAAGAGAAGTTTGTGGCACAACTTGACTAGAAGAAGGGATCGGTTGGTAGGATATGTTTTGAGGCATCAAGGGATCACAAATTTAGCATTGGAGGGCAGCGTGGAGGGTAAAAATCGTAGAGGGAGACCGAGAGATGAGTACACTAAGCAGATTCAGAAGGATGTAGGTTGCAGTAGGTACTGGGAGAGCTGCATCAAACCAGTCTCAGGACTGAAGACAACAACAACATCGCGCAGTTGGACGGAGCCTACAGTCCACACTTTCCGGATCACCATAGCTAGTGAGGTGTTCCTCACGTATGCTTCATTCAGCACCCAAGGCGATCGAAACAGTTTCACCGCTTGATTTAAGGTGACAGTCGCCGCACGCTGGTCCGTGAAGCTAATGGAAATGACATCAACAGCCAAAATCTTATCATGCTTCCAGTCCAATAAATAAAATCGGCCAGTCCCCCTGCTATAAGTCGCAGTAAATCACGTAAATTTGACAAGAGTAGGATATTTATGAACCCAAACGTCTTCTAGATTCAAGAAATAAAACAAATCTTGCAATTCCTGGCAGAAATTAAAACTGTGAGGATGATCCTCAGGATCGACAGATAATTAACGTCACTACCTCTAAAAATATATATTTATTTAAGGTACACTGGCAATGGCAAGGAAAGCATTTCTGAAGAAGAGAAATTAGTTAACATCGAGTATAGATTTATGTATCAGGAAGCCTTTTCTGAAAGTATTTGTATGGAGTGTAGCCAAGTATGGAAGTGAAATGTGGACGATAAATAGATTAGACAAAAAGGGAATAGAAGCTTTCGAAATGTGGTGCTACACTTCTGTAGCTGAAGATTAGATGGGTAGATCACGTAACTAATGAGGAGATATTGAACAGAACTGGGGAGAAGAGAAATTCGTGGCACAACTTGACTAGAGGAAGGGATCGGTTGGTTGGACATATTCTGAGGCATCAAGGGATCACCAATTTAGTATTGGAGGGCAGCGTGGAGCGTAAAAATCGTAGAGGGAGACCAAGAGATGAATACACTGAACTGATTCAGAAGGATATAGGGTGCAGTGTGTATGGGGAGATGAAGAGGCTGGCACAGGATAGAGTAGCATGAAGAGCTGCATCAAACCAGCCTTAGGACTGAAGACCACAACAACAACAACCTCTAAAAATACTCAACAGATTTTTCCGTAAGAAGTAAACTACCTCTTCCTTATAAAATCTGTAACAGTCCAAAGTACGTCCGGAAGCGGACGGTATATCTATGAGAATCAAGGTCAGGCGAAGAAAAATACATCAAGTACCTCCAACATTATCAACAATATCAATGCCTTCAGTGAGAATGCCCTTCCTACAGAACAAGACAGTCCTCGCTGCACATTCAGGAGCCACATTAAACGCAGTTCATAAACCAGTAAGTGAATAGTGAGTTTATTCATCTTACTGTAAGGATAAGACACCCGCATAGCAATCATAGATAAAATGATCCAGCCTCCTGAGATCTTGCGTGTGCGGAACAGCAACGCACAGGTCATCAGCATATGCAGTGCAACTGAGTCGGACGCTTCCCATCGATATATCCGTCACCGATTGTTCATATTGAACGAGACGTTGTTCGACTGTATTTCGGTAGAGGACCACCGATTGATGCCCCCGTTATAAGGTTGTGCAAGATGTTTATAAAATATTCCCCAAAAGCCATCTGGCGCAGCGTTTTCAGCATGTGTTAATGATGTGTTCCACTGAAAGCGCTTTAAAAACCTACAAAGAAGAACAGACAAGGTCCATGGGGTTAAATGTGGCGGATACCACGCTGCGACGGGGAGTGGCGCATAGTTGACAGTTCCCCTGTAGTTTTTGTAGCACCAGCTCGACTCAAAATTTAAGCGTCCTCGGTACTGTCTTGGTATCGGCGTTAAGAAGTGTGATAAATCGCAATTTTCCAGCTGTCAGATGTCCTCCTTTCTTCGTGATGAGGAGCGTGAGTCCCTCTTTGAATTCAGGCGCCACATTGACCTTACCCCGTATTTCATTTGCTCTCTCTTGCAAACTGAATTTCACAATGAGCCAATAAGTTCGATAAAACTCGACGGTACGTCCATCACGGCCCGGAGACTATTCTTTCGCTACCTTGAAAGATGTGGTATTAAATTTTTCACGGTACGACGTTTCGAGAGAGCAACATTCCTCTTCCTGTGGGGAAGCAATTTGTGAAGCAAGCTTGGAAAGTTTTGGGGTGTGGTTGTGTGAGGCTTATGAAGTCCACTGAGAATCGCTTGCTGTGATTGGCGTGGGCTTCCCATTTCATCAGAAATTTCCATGAGCATGGTTGATTTCTACGGCGTGGTAGATCTACAAGATGAAAAATGGACGCACGCCGAACTGAGGACACAGCTTTCAGTTTTGACAGCACGAGGATGGCATCATTGTTGATGTTCATGCACTGTTAGATGATTCGCATGGAGGATACAGTTAAAGTCACCATCAATAACTGCAATTCCAGTATTGTTCCTAATGACCATGGGGACTACTTTCTTGGCGAAGAGAAACCGTTCTTGCCTCTTGGTGAACTCAGAGATGCGCGTAAGTATTTAAACATTATTGTCTGTAAAATGAGGCAGTTTGCAGGGAGCTGCGAGTTGTAAATTCTGGAAAGTAGAACGTAACATTTGCAGTGGAAAAGAGATTTATTTGAAAACATCAAATCAAATTAATTACTAAGAAATTCCGATATTCTATCTTAATTAAGAAACGCTTTCTTATGGCAGCAGAATGAATGGCTCTTACAGCTAAAAGAACTCAGAAAAAAAACAATTGGAAGATTTAGAATGCTAGGTAGTGACTACTAATAACTTAGTAAAAGACTTCTCTATTAAACCAGTTTTCAAGCAAAGGAGTAACAATTTAAAAAAACAGAGATATGAATAATATAATTACATAAAGGACGTAAAGGTAGATTTTAATCAGCAGTAGCGTCTGTTGCCCCTCATTCAGTGTCTATCAGAAGAACAATAGTGAAAGAGAGAAATAATTTACGTCAGTCATAAATAATGCAATATGGTATTCAAAAAGGTTTAAGAATCAGCCTAGATGAACCGTGAGCCCTCATACCCAATGACTATCAGAACAAGAGGGCCCAATTAATTTTATATGTACGCCTAAGTAAGTGGAGACTAATTTATTGCACTAATAAGGGTTCTCAAAATACCGAACTTCAAACCAAAATTCTTGAAGACTCGTAAACTCCAAAGAAATGCCTACATTACACCAAAAATAGTTTAAAAGTGACAGTTATAGGATTGGGCAAATATAATTTACGCTCTTAAGTTATTTATCAGTTTAAGCAATATTTAAGCAAATGACAACAGATTCACAAAAAGTTATTAATGACTTAGAGCCCGAAAAAACCCAACTAGCTCATGCGTAACAAAACCGTCTCACCACGCGCAGCGCACGTAAATATAGCCAACACTGACCAGTTTCGTGGGCTCAAAAAATGACCCAAGGAAACTCTAACCTTCCCGTGCGCTATTTACATGAGACAAATACTTCTTAAACCCATACACGACAAAAGGGAAGCGTTGCAGTTGAATTTCGACTAAAAACTCAATAACGCCGTTACCGATACATCTCCCTTGGAAGTGGGTACACTTAATCACTGACTACAAGCACGTCAAAGTGCTGATTAAACAAATCTGTGTGCGTGCTCTGCTCCACTTTGTACGTATACACACGGACCAAAACAGCAAATGCGAACCAGTGCCCTGTGGGAAGTAGGTCATCGTGTGTCTCATACAAGTGTGCTTAGCAACCCAAAACCGGCTTACAAAATAACGCAACACCCATAATGAGCACTTATCTCTGCTCAGGAACTTCCTTCCCCAATTAGCGGCAAGACGAAACTGATCAAGAGGCGAAGTAGCTCAGTGCAAAGTCACAGTGGCCCATCTCGCACGCGACCTCACGAGATATGCCAGGAAGGAGGTTGCTTAGCGAGAGCCAAAGATTGCCTCCCGCTTTCGACCAGGAATCGATAGTGCACTCGGCTGAACTGCGCTAGAGATAGCTCTGCCACTAAGTGTGCTCTGGATATTGCTGAACTGTGTACCATTAAGGAGCATAATGGCATAATGCCTGTGCTAGTGGAAGTATATGTGAAGAGTAACAAAGACAGTGACATAAAGGTCATAAGTGACGACTTGTTACAGAAAAGCGATATCAAAGTGGTTGCCGTATCAGCTAAGGAAAGAATCATGGTAATTTCCAAGAATGATTGCCTATCGAAGTTGCGAGGTCCAAACGATACATATCGAACTTGCGATCAGAAATCGATCATGCGACTCTGGTGGCGAGCGTTATGATCAATTCTTTGTGATCGTCATTGTTATCTATTTTCTGTCGTTCCCTTAGTTGCTGTACATTACATACCTCCGAGGATTATCTGTGAGTTCCTAGGGAAACACAGACGATTTATGTCGGCAGTGGGTGGGATGCCTGGTTTTCTTGACGTATCTTTGGCGGATTCTCTTACATGGAAAAATCTAATTCCATGCTTACGCAGCATAGACAATTGTTCGACTTTTTGTCGCAAATATGGAGTACTACCGGACGAGTGAAGAAGGGACTGTATAGACTGTGGTGGTACGAAGTGTGTTAAACTTCGTCAGAACAGTTTCGATGCTGAAATACCTTTACTGTTTCATTGCGGACAGTGTGGAAAACGAACAAGTGTCAGGAATAATACTTGGTTCGACTCTTCCAAATTATCCATCCAGACCAGCATAAGGGTCTTTCACACGACGACAGCACCGACGACAAGTATGGTAAGTTGTGTCCTTTGTAATAACAAGTATTTTTGTAAGACCATTCTTTTGTCGTCCCTGCAGTGACCACCGTAAACATACTCACAACGCCCTCCACCAGAGTCGCATGATCGATTTTCGACTGCGCGTCCGATATGTATCGTTTGGACCCCGCGACTTCGATAGGCAATCATTCTTGGAAATTACCAGAATCATCAGGACAGTTACGACTAATACTCAAAGTAATGATGATGTAAGTTCGTTGAAGCGTCATATATCACACATTTGAGTGTGATAGATCACGGCCGAGAAGCTACCTGATTTCTTGCCCTTCCTGTTTCCGTCACGACCCTTGTTTGTCTGTGTGCTGTGACTGCAAGCTCTTCTGCCACCTCAGTTCCTGAGCCAGTGAGCTAGGCTGAGTGTGCCTAGTTGTCGAATGGGGCTGCTGTCGGCAAGTGCCTACAAGAGTGCTGGAGCAACTTCTCGCTCTGCGGCCACCGCGACCTGTTCTTTCGCAGATTGCAGCTATGTTTTCAGGGGTTTTCTTCCACCCGTCCGCCGTCTGCATTCTTTAACTTGCCGCTTGATTCACATTCGCAGCCATTTTCGAAATGATTGTGTTAGGATAAGCAGTAGGTATCTCTTTCTTTCCACTGTTACATTTGTTTCTCTGTTTTCTTGTTACCTGACGGTATCTAGTGTAGCGGTACGTTTTCTGGCAGTGGTGGTGGAGCTGAGATGACGTCCACCTGTTCCGGAATCTCAAATGGACCAGGTTCAGAAGGGCTCTTTCTTCCTTCTTTCCTAAAACTACGTGTTGCTGTGGGGGTGTTGAAGTTGAATAAACCTCCTTTTGCTCCTGAACTTCGATGACACTTGTTTGTAACGGAGCTGGCACTTACAAATTACAGACGTGTGGCATCATCAGGGGTTCTGACACGTTTCCAGCCACTATTTCGCTCAATAGCGGTACAAAGTTCCCGCCGCCGGTTGCTGAACTCTAGTGGGGAAGTTGGACTGGACGTTTACGCGTGTACTGAATTTAAAAATTTTCCCGGTAAACTGAATGTTCCAACATACACTACTGCCCATTAAAATTGCTACACCACGAAGATGACGTGCTACAGACGCGAAATGTAACCGACAACAAGAAGATGCTGTGATATGCAAATGATTAGCTTTTCAGAGCATTCATACAAGGTTGGTGCCGGTGGCGACACCTACAGCGTCCTGACATGAGGAAAGTTTCGCACCGATTTCTCATACACAAACATCAGTCGACCCGTGTTGCCTGGTGAAACGTTGTTGTGATGCCTCGTGTAAGAAGGATAAATGCGTATCATTACGTTTCCGACTTCGATGAACGTCGGATTGTAGCCTATCGCGATTGGGGTTTATCGTATCGCGACAATGCTGCTCGCATTGGTCAAGATCCAGTGAATGTTAGCAGAATATGGAATCAGTGGGTTCATGAGGGAAATACGGAACGCCGTGCTGGATCCCAACGGCCTCGTATCACTAGCAGTCGAAATGACAGGCGTCTTATCCGCTTAGTTGTAACGGATAGTGCAGCCAGCCAACAGATGGGGACGATTGAAAGACAACAACCATCTGCACCAATAGTTCGACGACGTTTGCAGCAGCATGGACTATCAAGTCGGAGATCGTGGCTGCAGTTACCCTTGACACTGCATCACAGACAGGAGCGCCTGCGATGGTGTACACAACAACGAACCTGGGAGCACGAATGGCAAAACGTCATTTTTATCGGATGAATCCAGGTTCTGTTTACTGCATCATGATGGTCGCATCTGTGTTTGGAGTTATCACTGTGAACGCACATTGGAAGCATGTATTCGTCTTCGCCATACTGGCGTACCACCCAGCGTGATGGTATGGGGTGCGACTGGTTACACGTCTCGGTCACCTCTTGTTCACATTGACGGCACTTTGAACAGTGTACGTTACATTTCAGATGAGTTATACCCTTGTCTCTACGCTTCATTCGATCGCTGCGAAAACCTACAATCCAGCAGGATAATGCACGACCGCATGTTGCAGGTCCTGTACGGGCCTTTCTGAATGCAGAAAATGTTCGACTGCTGCCCTGGCCAGCACATTCTCCAGATCTCTCACCAATTGAAAACATCTGGTCAATGGTCAGCGAGCAACTGGCTCGTCACAATACGCTAGTCACTACTCTTGATGAACTGTGGTATCGTGTTGAAGCTGCAATGGCAGCTGTACCTGTACACGCCATCCTAGCTCTGTTTGACTCAAAGCCCAGGCGTATCAAGGCCGTTATTACGGCCAGAGGTGGTTGTTCTGAGTACTGATTTCTCAGGATATATGCACCCAAATTGCGTGAAAATGACATGTCAATTCTAGTATAATATCCAGAATGAGATTTTCACTCTGCAGCGGAGTGTGCGCTGATATGAATCTTCCTGGTAGATTAAAACTGTTTGCCCGACCGAGACTCGAACTCGGGACCTTTGCCTTTCGCGGGCAAGTGCTCTACCATCTGAGCTTCCGAAGCACGACTCACGCCCGGTACTCACAGCTTTACTTCTGCCAGTCTCTCCTCTCCTACCTTCCAAACTTTACAGAAGCTCTCCTGCTTCCTGCCTGGAAGTTTCTAGTATAATATGTTTGACCAATGAATACTCGTTTATCATCTGCATTTTGTCTTGGTGTAGCAATTTTAATGGCCAGTACTGTATTTTGATCTCGCAGCCGGTCATCGTTAAAGCAACCCTCTGTATTTCAATTGGGCGCCTTTCGGTCGTCTTCTGGTGAGCCATTGGAAACTGACAGGTACCCACTTGAAATCTCTTGGGATGCCTTATACGACGACCGGGTTAAATTCATAAATTGGTTTTAAAGTTTATGGGTATATGCTATCAGCAAATGTTCCGTGAAGTGTCAAATGGCACATGTTTTTTTTCGTAGTCCAATGTAAGTGCCGTGAGCACGCCACTTGCCATTGATAACTCAGGATGGAATATTTTTCTTTAAATCAATGGTCGGCTGGAGTGGCCGAGCGGTTCTAGGCGCTATTGTCTGGAATCGCGCTACCGCTACGGTCGCAGTTTCGAATCCTGCATCGGTCAAGGATGTGTGTGATGTCCTTAGGTTGGTTAGTTTTAAGTAGTTATAAGTTCTAGGGGACTCATGACCTCAGAAGTGAAGTCCCATAGTGCTCACAGCCATTTGAACTATTTACATTAATGCGAAAACTTCGCGCTCGACTTATCACCTTATATTTATTCTAGCAGGCGACGACTTCTCGTTGGTCACAGACAAAACAACCCCCTGTTTGTGGCAGGCTAGTAGCAGTTAGCTCACTGGGGCATTCAGGTGGTACGTTAAACATCCTAACACTCCCAACACTGTACCTTGATTGCACAATGTTAACATGATCCATACTTCCTTCACTGTGTTTAAATTTTCGCCGACCGCGATTATCCACGTCAAGTATTTCACACAAGCCTCTCTTGGTGAGTTTAACTAACAGGCCGGCCGCGGTGGTCTCGCGGTTCTAGGCGCGCAGTCCGGAACCGTGAGACTGCTACGGTCGCAGGTTCGAATCCTGCCTCGGGCATGGATGTGTGTGATGTCCTTAGGATAGTTAGGTTTAAGTAGTTCTAAGTTCTAGGGGACTAATGACCACAGCAGTTGAGTCCCATAGTGCTCAGAGCCATTTGAACCATTTTTTTTTAACTAACAGTGAATACTGAACAAGATCTAACTGAAAAGGGTCGGCCATCTCTTGTAACAATTTTAACTCTTCACATATCCATTGAAGAATTACGAATGCCTTTGGGTGGAAAGAATCGCGGTCAAACACACATCGATAGTGTTTGTCCGATTAACTGCTGATTACACATCAGAACGTAAATCTCGTCCACAGATGCTGGTCGTGTCGGCAAGCACCGATCGTCGGCGTTAACACTCACCATAGCACAGCACATCGCTGCCACCACATGCCAGTCACGTGCTCAGCATAGGTGGTATCGACAACTTTGGTTGTGCTACCACACCTCCAGGACCGATCCTAACTCCCGGATGTAACGGAATTCACATTGTAAGTAGGCTGTTTAGGTTTTCTTATTGGTAACGCCACATAGCGCTCTGTATGAAAAATCACTGGCTGTGCTGTGCGCAGTCTGTGGCTAGTTTGCATTGTTGTCTGCCATTGTAGTGTCGGGCAGCGGCAGCTGGATGCTAACAGCGCGTAGCGTTGCGCAGTTGGAGGTGAGCCGCCAGCAGTGGTGGACGTGGGGAGAGAGATGGCGGAGTTTTGAAATTTGTAAGAATTGGTGTCATGAACTGATATATATATTACGACTATTAAGGTAAATACATTGTTTGTTCTCTATTAAAACCTTTCATTTGCTAACTGTGCCTCAGTAGTTAGTGACTTCCGTAGTTTTAATCTTTTATTTAGCTGGCAGTAGTGGCGCTCGCTGTATTGCAGTAGCTTGTGTAACGAAGATTTTTGTGAGGTAAGTGATTTGTGAAACGTACAGGTTAATGTTAGTCAGGTCCATTCTTTCGTAGGGATTTTTGGAAGTCAGATTGCGTTGCGCTAAAAATATTGTGTGTCAGTTTAAGCCCAGTCTTGTATAATTGTTCTAAGGGGACGTCTCATAACATCCCTTACGCTCCCATTACATGTCCACATTTACTTATCGAAGGCACAGACGTAGGGCGATGAGGCGTGTTTGCAAGATTTGGTGCTTAAGTAGTCGCATCTACTCAACCTTACTCAATCTATGAAAACTGATGTGTATTGTGATACACTTTCAAAGAATTACATAACTTTGGGTCATGAAACACTCTTTTTTTCTTGAAATATAATCTTTTTACCCATTTCCCTATGTAGGTTCTCTCTGTATTATTTTGATTTAATTATTATATACTTTTTTCCTTATTGTGTGTAAAAAAAGTATTTTGTATTAATTTCATATTTCTCGTATAGCTATCGAGGTTATATATCAGTTTACGATTTACTGCCAATGATGCCCGTCGACTCGGGGCTATGACACAATTTCTAATGGTATGTTGTCTTTCAATTCAATAATTACTTCATAATTCATTGCCCCCGCTCCATCTCCCTCGTTTTGTTTTATTTATATCCATTATTATTTATGCAGTTCATCTGCGCGCAAAACTGCATGTAGTTTGCAAATCATTTGGGCAGTTAAGATATAATGTTTATTCCCTTATCACATCTTTTACATATTTTTGATTTACTGTATATCTCTATTTATATTGGTTGTTCTTTTAATTAGAGGAAGGCAATGGCAAACCACCTCCACTACGACCTTGCCTAGTAAGGCGGCGCGGGTCTCTGGCGTCGCTCCCCTACGCTCTGTAAAAGAGTAAGGGACTATTAATAAAGTTCTTTTAATTATGTCTACTTGAGTGTCACCTATCGGGATTTTGCGTTCCAACTAGCATGAGCAGAAACTGCCTGCTAATCTGCCTAGGAATGAATCTGCCTAGAAATGAATATTGGTTCTCAGGAGAAGTGGAATGAACACACAAAGGTACTTACTTCCAGACAGAATGTCATCACCATGTTATGCCCTTAGAATCCTATCACCAGTGTGTAACATGCAGTGTCCTCTACTTACATACTGTTCATATGTATGCTCAATTCTTAGCCATGGAATTCCTTTTTATGTAACAAATGCACAAAATATGAACACAATTTTCAAACTCCACAATAGAGCCATAAGATTCATAAGCAATAACGGTAGTCAAGCTCATTTTAAAGATCATTTTAACTGTTCCGTGTGAACAGAATTACTTGTCTGAAGTACACATCAAAAATAACATTGCTAATTACTGCACAAAAAGGTTTGCCAATGATCATCGAACAATAGCTAGACTCAACTTACATATGCCAAGAAAAAATAAACACAAAACTAAAAACAGCATTTTCTACCAAGGAGTAAAACTGTACAACAAATTAACAAAACAAGTAAAAGAAATTTCAAAAACACACTTATTTAATTATTTAAAAATGCAGCTCAAAAGTTCCTGTTATGCAATACATTTTATACATTGAAGGATTACTTAGAGAAAATTGATCAGGGGTTTGGTAAAAAATGTTATACAAATAAATAATAATAAAGACTACAAAACATCCAACATTCCACAAAACACCTCCATTCCATGTTTTTTTTTCCTTTTCTAGAAAAACGTACCCCCAAGCTATGAATTGCACAATACTAACATCTCTTCCTCTTTCTGAGGTCAGCATCTCACTCGCTGTAGAGGGATGCTGACTCAGTTCTTCACTATAGCAAATGGGAAATTGTGGTGTGTGTGTGTGTGTGTGTGTGTGTGTGTGTGTGTGTGTGTGTAGTTAGTGAAGTGATACGAAACAATGTGTGTATTGCGTGTGCAGTGATTGATAGTGAGATATGAGTGAACAGTGCGACATTACATTATTTAATAAATTATTTGTAAAATAAAAGCATTGTACATCTAATGATTGTCTCTAACTACAAATCTGTAAATGTATATGTGTAGGAATTAGCTTATTTTAAATTGGTCTAAACCTGTAAATGTCCTGTAGCCTTGTAAACAGAGATCTACGGATGAATAAAACTACTAGTACTACTACAACTCTGAATTGGCGACGTAGTACATCTTACTGACAAGTTACTGGCGTAACGGCACTGACGTTTTTTTGTAAGAAAGGTTTATTCCTCACGGACGTACGCTGGAGTTGTTGCATTTTGTATTGCTTTGACGGTTTATTTCTTTATCTTTTCGTTACATAATGTTTCATTGTAATGGTAGTTGCTACTATCCCCTTGTGGAAAACCTGATATATCAGCTGTTGCTATGATGACGACAACATGTTATTATCCAGTCTTGCGACGGACACTTTACTCGAATCGATAATTGGTGTGAATTGGTCCAGTTTATATTTGTTGTTACTATGATGAACTTTTGATAGCTCTTCCCCTTTAGTGCAATTTTCTGTTCCCATTTCAGATCTGAGGACGGCTGAATGTTCAACTGAGACTAAATAAATGTCAATTGATAGTGGAATTCCTACCAAAAATTATTAATCTTTATCAGCATATATATATATATATATATATATATATATATATATATATATATATATATATATATATGGGTAGATCACATAACTAATGAGGAGGTATTGAATAGGATTGGAGAGAAGAGAAGTTTGTGGCACAACTTGACTAGAAGAAGAGATCGGTTGGTAGGACATGTTTTGAGGCATCAAGGGATCACAAATTTAGCATTGGAGGGCAGCGTGGAGGGTAAAAATCGTAGAGGGAGACCGAGAGATGAGGACACTAAGCAGATTCAGAAGGATGTAGGTTGCAGTAGGTACTGGGAGATGAAGCAGCTTGCACAGGATAGAGTAGCATGGAGAGCTGCATCAAACCAGTCTCAGGACTGAAGACAACAACAACAATATATATATATATATATATATATATATATATATATATATATATATATATATGTGTGTGTGTGTGCGTGTGGGTGGGTGGGTGTGTGGGTGGGTGGGTAGGTGGATGGGTGGGTGGGTGTTATACTTAGCTACAAACTAGTTTGTGAACCTAAGAGGCAGAGACATTATGTGTAATTATGTAACTGCTATTGCTAATCATACGTCATACTGAAATTTGTGTTTTAAATAATTCATCAATTTAAAAAATATATAAATTAATGCTACTAAAATTATTTTCACACAGTAGCAAGAATGATTTTGAAACAGTTTAGATAAAACTGTGAAAACAGAGCAACAACTGCTCAGCGCCAGTAACTCACTTGAAAAGTGTTCATGTACTGTGCTCCGTGCACTAATATAATTTCACTCCAGTTACGGCCATTATAGATGTTAAAAACTGAATGCAGTCTACGTTCGTACAAGCACTGATCACACCAATGAGCCTACAATAACAAAATTTAATACCTATTTTCCCCTCTATTCAATATTAATCACGTTATTTTCAACAATTCTCAGTCCATTGTTTAATCAGTTTTTATGAGTCACTTTGGCGATCTCTTTCATCAAACACAATGCGAAACATACGGTTGCGAGACCTCAGATGTTAAATACAGAATAGCAAATCAAACACCTTTCAGCCGTCTAAATATCAAAACTCTTTTATTGGGCTACTTGTTTCGGCGATGTGTTACACCATCTTCAAGCACTCTTACCGACGTGTAGGAAGATACTACCTTTGTCCTAGTGAAAACAGTGACTTGTATTCAAAGACTGGTAATAGTAGATTTCTACTCGAGACAGCGATCAACTGGGAATCTTCTTGCACGTCGGTCAGAGGGCTTGGAGATTGCGTAATGTATAGCCGAAACTGCTACCCCAACAAAATAAGAATTAGGAAATTTAGACGGTTGAAAGGTGTTTGGTATGACGCTTGCAATGCTAACAGTTATACGGATTTGATAGTAGAGTTGTCGACCATTGGTCTAGGAGTGGTTTTCACGGCACTCTTAGAAATAATTGTAATGAATGTGGTATCAGACTGTCATTTATGTGAAAAGTAAACAGCGGGAAGCCACATTTTCGATGAGACATAAAACAGCAAGCCCGTACTGTAGCTTCAAAATATTATTCGTATTTAAGCTTTACCTCTGACCACTAACTGCAGATATCGTAATAAAACTCGTTAGCCTATTCATTTGGTATTTTGGCACTCTGAGGCCTGCGTCGGTCTTTGAAGCGCCAAGTTGTCCACGTGAAGAATCACTTCGACTCTGGAACACGTTTCCCTTGCTGCTGGTGTCAGACATGGCGACATAATTAGCATATGTTTGGCAACTCTATGTGCGTTGACTTACTGAGGGCCTGACAATTAAGCTGCTACATTCAATACATATCTTTATTTCATAAAATCGAGTTAGGAGGTTTATATATCTCATTCTACGGCGGTAAATCCATACAGAAATTATAACTAATTTTTCCTTTGACGTTTAGAATTATTTGTCTTATCCTTAGCTGTGTCAAAGGAAAAGTAAGCTGCAATAATTCGATAGATCAGTCGTAAAGTGTTCTTGTTTTAAAGTCTACGCAGCTCCAGCAATCGTTTTCAGTTTCACAGGACACTGGCCGTTTACAACTTCTTTTTTTAAAAAAAAAGGTTTAAGCTGCCGCATGAAAAATCAGTAAGAAAATTTAATTAGAACTTCTCCATCGAATGTCTGCTCGCTGCCCTGAAAAAACAGCCTGTAAATATGCAGAAAAATTAATGACATCGCAAATCTGCACACATATTAATGACTCCATTTTCCTTCTTCCTCTGACAAAATTTTTAGTTCTTTGTGAATTCACTGTTACACTACAGGCCATTAAAATTACTACGCAAATAAGAAATGCAGTTGTTAAACGGGTATTCATTGGACGAATATATTATACTAGAACTGACATGTGATTACGTTTTCACACAAGTTGGGTGCATAGATCCTGAGAAATCAGTACCCAGAACAACCACCTCTGGCCGTAATAACGGACTTGATACGCCTGGGCATTGAATCAAACAGACTTTGACTGGCGTATACAGGCACAGCTGCCCATGCAGCTTCAACACGATACCACAGTTCATCAAGAGTAGTGACTGGCGTATTGTAACGAGCCAGTTGCTCGGCCACCATTGACCAGATGTTTTCAGTTGGTGAGAGATCTGTAGAACGTGATGGCCACGGCAGGAGTTGAACATTTTCTGTGTCCAGAAAGGCCCGTACAGGACCTGCAACATGCGTTCGTCCATCAACCTGCTGAAATGTAGGGTTTCGCAGGGATGGAATGAAGGGTAGATCCACGGGTTGTAACAAATCTGAAATGTAACGTCCACAGTTCAAAGTGCCATCAATGCGAACAAGAGGTGACAGAGACGTGTAACCAATGGCACACCATACCATCATGCCGGGTGATACGCCGTTATGGCGATGACGAATACACGCCGCCACTGTGCTTTCACCGCGATGTCGCCGAAGACGGATGCGACCATCATGATGCTGTAAACTGAACCTGGATTCATCCGAAAAAATTACGTTTTGCCATTCGTGCACCCAGCTTCATCGTTGAGTACACCATCGCAAGCGCTCCTGTCTGTGATGCAGCGTCAAGGGTAACTGCAACCATGGTCTCCGAGCTGATATTCCAAGCTGCTGCAAACGTCGTCTAACTGTTTGTGCAAATGGTTGTTGGCTGGGAAACGTCCCCATCTGTTGACTCAAGGATCGAGACGTGGCTGCACGATCCGTTACAGCCATGCGCATAAGATGCCTGTCATCTCGACTGCTAGTGATGCGAGGCCGTTGGGATCCAGCACGGCGTCCCGTATTACCCTCCTGAACCCACCGATTCCATATTCTGCTAACAGTCATTGGACCTCGACCACCGCGAATTGCAAATTCGCGATACGATAAACCGCAATCGCGATATCCTACAATCCGACCTCTATCAAAGTCGAAAACGTTATGGTACACATTTATCCTTCTCACACGAGGTATCACAACTACGTTTCACCAGGCAACGCCGGTGAAAAGCTGTTTGTGTATGAGAAATCGGTTGAAAACTTTCCTCATGTCAGCACGTTGTAGGTGTCGCCACCGGCGCCAACCTAGTGTGAATGCTCTAAAAAGCTAATCATTTGCATATCACTGCCTCTGCTTCCTGAAATTTCGCGTCTGTAGCACGTTTCTTCGTGGTGTAGCAATTTTAATGGCCGGTACTGTATATTACTGGATTTATGGCAGCATAATTTCTTAATAAGGTCTCATTCTGCGTCTACTCCTACTGCCACACTTCCCGCCTACGTGGCACTCTTGTAATGACACATTTCTATGACAGCGGACTGCATGGGCACTGGCTGTTCATGGTTAATATTGTGTAAAATCTCACCAATTCTCTCGATGATTTGGCCAAGATTAGTTAGGGTTACCTTGTTTTATTGAAATGACTTTCATCTTAAAGTACTCTTGACATTGTTCTTTTTCGTACAGTGCCTACTGTGATATGTATTTTGGTTTGTTCATTGAACATAAATGACGCACATATCATCATCAACAATACAACCTCTAACATTACCAGAAAGCGATGTAGGATGCTCAGCTTATGATTTAACCCCACACCTGCTGATACAGTTAATTAATTTTCTATGAGGTACACGTAAACGCAACATGCATAATCCAGTACCGATTGGATCTGTTGCACTAAATTAACATGCAGTATCCTTAAGCACGGAATTTTGTTCTGGATTACGGTGATTAAAGTCCCCGTGTGCCTATCCTCTTCAGGTTTATGGTGATTTCATTAATCCTGGGTGTTATAGCAGGTTGTTTCTAACCGCACTATGGTGAATGTTCCGTGCTCTGTTCCGGCCTGAGATAAACACAAAAAGACATCGCGCATTTCTGCCACTGCAAAATGAGTGGCGCTGAGCTCCACTGACTTTTGGTGTTAACGTTAATATTGATCTTCCCCTGTCCCTCCTCCCCCTTACCGTCTGGGGTGAGGTTAGCTTGGATTTGACTATGACGGAAGAAGATGACATGTCGAATGATAGCCCCGTACGTTGCTGACGTATGTAACTTGGTATCTGTGCTATTATTCAAAAATAAGAAATTAAAAGTCTTATGTTTTTCGAAACGATGGACCCAAGATATTCGTTTGGTTTACTATTAACATGGTTCTTGTCTAACCATCCAGCTAAGGTTGCGGAGCAAGACTTCCAATGAGCACAATAATTTCCTTATTATGTATGAGAGTCTGCAGTGTTACTGAAATTACGTATATGTTCTGTTCGTAACGACAAGAATATCGCGAGAAGTATAGTGAAAAGCAAGAAAACGTGAAAATAGGAGAAAATGACCTAACGATATTTTTGTTTACTCACTGACGTTATGTAAGCTCTTCTGACTTAATAAGTAAACTTAACCTTTTAAGAAACCTCGTGCTCTCAAATATTATTTCAAATTGTTATACGAGGTCCCTCAGAAAACCATGCACCACATTTGTTTCTCAGCCAATGAGAAAGGTACGAATCTGAAACTTTACGCACGCGTTATTTGAAGTTTCCGGAGTGCCCACGTTAATCCTCCCTTACCTGTGATACACAGCTTAGCTGCAGCAGTGTTACGAAATGAAGTCGTCAGGTGATGTACGGTACAAGCAACGTATCGTCATTGAATTTTTCACTGCCTGGAGAAAGAAACTGTTGGGAACATTTACAAACGTTAGTGTGCAGGTCTTGGAGCATCTGCAGGCAACTGAAGTACTGTTAGAGACTGGGCTTGAAGGGTGAGGTCATTAAGAGAAGGTGGTTCGGCTGAGGTCCTGACATCTACATCTACATCTACATCCGTACTCCGCAAGCCACCTGACGGTGTGTGGCGGAGGGTACCCTGAGTACCTCTATCGGTTCTCCCTTCTATTCCAGTCTCGTATTGTACGTGGAAAGAAGGATTGTCGGTATGCTTCTGTGTGGGCTCTAATCTCTCTGATTTTATCCTCATGGTCTCTTCGCGAGATATACGTAGGAGGGAGCAATATACTGCTTGACTCTTCGGTGAAGGTATGTTCTCGAAACTTCAACAAAAGCCCGTACCGAGCTACTGAGCGTCTCTCCTGCAGAGTCTTCCACTGGAGTTTATCTATCATCTCCGTAACGCTTTCGCAATTACTAAATGATCCTGTAACGAAGCACGCTGCTCTCCGTTGGAAATGAGCGTATCACATCGTTTGCCGGGAGGCCCCATTGGGGGAAGTTCGGCCGCCATGTGCAAGTCTTATTTCAGTCGACGTCACACTGGGCGACTTGCGCGCTGGTGGTGAGGAACAATTGACGATGCGGACAGCGCAACACGCAGTCCACGAGCGGACATGGAAAAATTGCAGAAAGAACATGTTCAGCTGAAAACTGTTGAAGAAAAAATATGGTGCATTACACGCTGGGCGACCCTCGCATGTGTTAGTATTTGGCTGTATATGCTTCCGTACGATTCCCATAATTTTTTTGATAAAATAACGTTTTTGGATCCATTAGTTGCGGCTGTGAAGGTTCACAATAGATTGTCAACATTTGTAGTTGTGGTTACTGTAACGTCTCCTGGAAAAACACGTATTATATGCGGTAAAGAAGGAGACGAAAGTAATTGAACTGGATGATTGTAATTGCATGGACAATGACTGTGTGAACTTTATGTAATAAAGAAAAACATTATGTGCCATGTTTTATACTTGTATAGAATTATGAACCGATTTTTTTAAAGGTTATATCTGTGTCGGCGAGTACTGAAACCGCCACAGACGATACTTATTAAATATCAAACAAAGATGAGAATATGTCACAACGAATATAAATAATAGTGACCGAGCATTAATTTCCCTGTCGTCTTCTTGGTAATGGAGCCTGTGACGCTATATTGTATGCTTGTGTAGCGTTCTCTTGTCAAGGTTGAGAGAAGGACGCCATTAGGTACTGATTTTTAAAGGTGTGTAATAATTTAATCTGTCTAAATACTTTGAATACTGTTACATAGTGAAAAATTGCATTATGATTTGTTATAAGCTGGTCTGGTATAGTATCCCACCCTTTTAAGACATTTTCAGCTATTTAAGTATTATTCGCGGTGATGTTTAATGAACATTGCGTACTGTAAAATCAGTATTGATAACGAAATAATTTTCAATAACCTTTTCAATAACTGTAAAGTAAGGAGGATATGTCGAACTTTATTGCGGGTTACAGTGTTGAAACTATGATCCTTTAATAGAATGCCATATCCAGAATAATAAGAACATAATATATTTTGTTCTGTTATAAATTAATGACCCAAAAAAAGTCACAGCAGAGCATCCCCAAAATGTATTTCAGGGCTCTTTTCGTAGCAACATACTTTATCTCATATATTAGTTGCTACGCGAGCAATAACAAAGCAAAGAGACAGCGAAACTGGCGTCCAGCGTGTGGCAAATTGTGAGGTATCGCCTGGCCAATTTCAGTACTCGCCGACACAATACTATTGTATGGAAATCATAAACGAAACATGAATTCACGTTTGCCACTCTTATTTCAGAAGTTACGGCACTCGTTCCTTTATTACGTGCCAATTAACGTGCAATTAATAAAACTAACAACCAGCATGAAACGTACGAAAACTGGCTGCTTTGAAGGGTTGCGCTGCTTCCTACTGTGTATTCGCAGTAGCTTTCCTTCATTGTATTAACATGGCAGCTAAATGTTATAAATATTACAGTTTACGCTTTGATGTGTACCTCGAGCAACTTGAAATCTCCGTGGTTGTTAGACTGTAAAGTTCGTATTTTTGTTCTGTGATGTTCTTAAAGTTAATTTTCGGTAGAAGCAGCTCAGTTCCGGTACATTTACTTCGACTGTGTTTATAATAATCGAAAACGTAAAGATATAGGAATTAAGCTTTTTTTGGCTGAGAAATTTATCTAGAGACTGGAAATAGTTTTAGTTTGATAAAACACAATCACAACTAAAAGTTCTACATCGGTAGCTCTGAAGATTTATGAATAGGCTGGTATTCTGGGAACCTATTGCAATTGCAGGCCTAGGCGGTAAGAATTCTGTTACTT
The DNA here is from genome assembly GCF_023897955.1 of Schistocerca gregaria. Lineage (NCBI taxonomy): Eukaryota > Metazoa > Arthropoda > Insecta > Orthoptera > Acrididae > Schistocerca > Schistocerca gregaria. The sequence continues at coordinate 486,077,693 of NC_064927.1, forward strand.
TTCTTTTTGTCCGCGTGGCAAGGAGCGAGTTGTTGTGCAAACACTATTAGGCGTAAAGACCACTTTGTCCCAAGTGCACTTCGGAACTGAAAGGTCAGTTTTTGTCTTAGTATTGTTATATTTATTGTTTCGACATAGATTCACGACGTACAGTATTTTATTACCCATTAATAATGTATCTATAAATGAAATTGTATTCACAGCTAGCTTTCATTTATATTAATACTAGCGAGTGTCCGGCGTCGTGGGGGTGTCTATGTATTTAATCAAGTCTTCTATTGCTTCACCACATCATTCCCCCTCTCTCTGTCCATCTCATCCTCCCCTCTGTATCTGCCAACTTCCTTCTCTCGTCACTCTCGCCATCTCCTTCCATTTCTCTTTTCTTTTCCCCATCATCCTCTCTCTCTCATCTTCTCCTCATGCCCACTCCTTCTCCGTATCTTAAAAAAAAGTTTAAATGTGTGTCAAATCGTATGGGACTAAACCGCTAAGGACATCAGTCCCTAAGCTTACACACTAATTATCCTAAGAACAAACACACACACCCATGCCCGAGGGAGGACTCGAACCTCCGCCGTGATCAGCCGCACAGTCCATGACCGTAGGGCCTCTGACCGCTCGGTTAACCCCGCGCGGCTCTCCCTATCTTCATCACCCTACCTTTGCCCATCTCCTGCCTTCTACTGTCTCTCCATTTGCCGCTCCCTCTCTACCCCCTCTCCTGTCCCTTTGACTGCTTGTATCTCTACATTCGTCTTCGCTCTTTATTTCCACCAGACTTCTTTTCTCGCCCCGCTATCACCCCAGCCCGAATAGGACGCTGGTGGTTCTTATTCCCACGGTATTTTCTTTTCAGATCGTCATTAACATTTATTCCAGTTTCTAGGCACGTTACGCAGCATACCTGGATACTAGAATGAAATTTTCACACTACAGTGGAGTATGTGCTGATATGAAACTTCCTGGAAGATAAAAACTGTGTGCCGGACCGAGACTCGAACTCGGGAACTTTGCCTTTCGCAGGCAAGTGCTCTACCTACTGAGCTACCCAAGCACGACTAACGCCTCGTCCCGACAGCTTTAATTTCGCCAGTGCCTCGTCTCCTACCCTCCAAGCTTCACAGAAGCTCTCCTGCGAAACTTGCAGAACCAGCACTCCTGGAATAAAGGATATTGCGGAGACAAGGCTTAGCCACAGCCTGGGGGATGTTTCTAGAATGAAATTTTTTGCTCTGCAGAGGAGTGTGCACTGATATGAAACTTCCTGGCAGTTTAAAACTGTGTGCCCGACCTAGCCTCGAAATCGGGACCTTTGCCTTTCGCGGGCTAGTGCTCTACCACCGTTCTTTTTTTTTTTTTTTTTTTTTTTTTTTACCATCTTAGCTACCGAAGCACAACTCACCAACTCACGCCCGGTCCACATAGAGTGCAAATTTCATTCTGGAAACATCCCCCAGGCTGTGGCTAAGCCGTGCCTCCGCAGTATCCTTTCTTTCAGGAGTGCTAGTTCTGCAAGTTTCGCAGGACGGCTTCTGTAAAGTTTGGAAGGTAGGAGACGTGATACTGGCAGAAGTAAAGCTGTGAGGACCGGGCGTGAGTCGTGCTTCGGTAGCTGAGATGGTAGAGCACTTGCCCGCGAAAGGCAAAGGTCCCGAGTTCGAGTCTCGGTCGGACACACAGTTTCAATCTGCCAGGAAGTTTAATATAAGCGATGAAGTTGCAATCTACTTAGTATCGGATGTTGGTAAAGTGAACTGGCAAGAGTAATATGAAGAAATAAATATCGAGTGAAAAGAAAAATGTAACTTAAAACTCCCGAACAAAGGCATTATAGCTTTAGTTATTAACAATTTAAGTCATTAATTTTCAAACTACTTTGTATCAGATGTTAAAAAAACGATGCGATAAGAGAAGTAAATAAAAATCCGGTGAAAATGCTGTTGTAATTACAAAATTTCCAGAAGCTTCATTTACATTAGTGAATGACATTTTACTTAAGATTATAGATTTTTTTCTGCCTGGCTTGTTCACGCCTTCCAAATACTTCACATGCTTGTAAAATATCTATTTCGGAACGTACATCTGAGTTGTCCCAGACCCACTTTTATTTGTCTGTTTTACAATGCTCAAGATTGTACTGTGTTTTTGTATGTGTCCATTTCCTTTCACACTCTGCAAACGATAGACCAATTTTATCCGAAACGTCTTTGAACAAATCTTTCCTTTTATATCTATCTTTATAGACAGAATTGGGAGGATCCTACAAATGATTCCTCATTTCAAAAGGCTGGATTGTTGGACCTGTTGACGACTCGTGAGTTGCCATTGTCGAAATAAACGCAGCAGACGAAGGAAGAAACAGAGCAGGCGACACAGCAAATGCGCACGCTCAAGTCACACAACTCTACCGTGTTTTTGCTCACTACCCATAAACTGCAAACTCGAGATAAAACTTCTCTGAACTAGTTGTTCAGACTTGCGGCTTCCAACAACGGCTGACAGCAGTCGAAAAGTAAGGTAAACTTCTAGTTGAAAACAGTTGTCATCCAAGTTTGGTTGGAGTTGGCTTTCAGTGTGGAGGTACCTTAACATTACAATAAGCTAACGCCCGCCCGCAGACGACGACAGTTTCTACTGCTTGTCTTTGTGCTTACCAAACTCTACCCTGGCCAGCAAGGTTTCAGATTATCTTGAAAACTGAGAACGTTTCGAGCATCATTGGCACGTGCCTACTAACAGCCCGGGATTTTGACAATCTATCAAGTCAATTGGACAGAACGTCTTACGATATCCCTCACCAGGACATCCAACAATTGTATCAGTCAATGCAGAACCGCATAACTCCTTGCACAAGGGGAGAGGTTGTTGAAATGGTCAGTTTGTGAAGCTCTTTCTGTTGAATAATGCATCCAATGTGGGCCGTGGCGCTCGTTACTGGCGCGCCAGTCTTTTGGATGTCCATTATTGATCCCTCGATGTTTCTCACCTTTGCTTGCCTTGTTGTTTTCCACATTCGCGGGACGAGTGGCAGTTGACGTTTGCTCGGGCGACCACGTGGTCTGCCGGCCACCTGCTGAGACGCCGCGAGGTACGACGTGGGAAGCGACCACGTGGTCTGCCGGCTCAGGATGGAGGATAAGTGTTGGCTACCTGCCTGTCTGCTCTGCTGATTTTCCTCGCCGTGCCTTGCGACCACCTAACTTGGGTTGCTGTCTGGTAACCAATTTTGGTGGCCTCTTAAGTGTGGCTTTAGCGTTTACACTAAATTTAGAGAGAGCTAATTCTTTTAAATTTAAATAGTTGGGGTTCCCTGTACTTTACAATCTTTCGGGGGTTTTATTTGAATTTTCTCTTTGGGGTTCCTTCCTTGTACTTGGTTAAATATTTACTTGTATAGCGGAAAGTGACTCATGGTTAAAACTCGGAGAAGGTGGTTGATGTTACTGCCGCCTCCGGCATTCGTCTTTTCAAACATGGTTCAAATGGCTCTGAGCACTATGCGACCTAACTTCTGACGTCATCAGACGCCTAGAACGTAGAATTAATGAAACATAACTAACCTAAGGACATAACACACATCCATGCCCGAGGCAGGATTTTAACGTGCGACCGTAGCGGTCGCTCGGCTCCAGACTGCAGCGCCTAGAACCGCACGGCCACTCTGGTCGGCTTCGTCTTTTCAACCAAGTGTTGTCATCCCTTCGAGCGACCTGGTGTCACTCCTCGTTAATTAATGCTGGTTTATGTGTACTTAATTTTGAATTGGCTATTTGATATAATATTTTGGAGCGCAGTAGAGCACTAAGGCAACCTCATTGTATTCCACCTTGTGCCCTGGTCCAGTACCTTAATTTTCAGTGGCACAAGGTAGCTCCACTACCGGCTTTACTGAAGTGCTCTCTTCAAATCTTGTCTTGTATAAGTTTGCCCATGTGTGCGTGGGAACACAGAGATGAGCTTTAGTGTGACTCCAGTGCTAGTCAGGTAATGGAATCTTCATTTTGACTTGGTTTCCACTGAAGAGTTTGAGTGGAGCGTAGTGTGTATGATTTGTTATTCATTTAATTACTGTAAGTTTGTTTATTTAATAGGGAGCAAGACACTTAAAGACTGTTGGTATTAACTGCCCTAGTTGCTGGGTGTTGCTAATTCGTTCCATCTACATCTACATGATTACTCTGCAATTCACATTTAAGTGCTTGGCAGAGGGTTTCTTCGAACCGCACTCATACTATATCTCTACCATTCCACTCCCGAAAAGCGCGCGGAAAAAACTAACACCTAAACCATTCTGTTCGAGCTCTGATTTCTCTTATTTTATTTTGATGATCATTCCTACCTATCTAGATTGGGCTCAACAAAATATTTTCACATTCGAAAGAGAAAGTTGGTGACTGAAATTTCGTAAATAGATCTCGCCGCGACGAGAAACGTCTTTGCTTTAATGACTTCCATCCCAACTCGCGTAATGGCCTACTACTTGTTCAGTGGCAAGACTGTTGATTAGTTAGTTACTGTGAGTACAAATTCAAACTATTTATTTGTTGCTGAAAATACTGAAGTGTCTATGTCGTGATTCAATCACTAGCTAGGTGCTTGAGCTAAACTGATATATACATTGTCTCCTTAAAATTTGCTGCCAGCCAAAACCCCCTTAAGAGAACTAAGTTTTGTCACAGCCAATGTTAACCCTTACTGGGAGCAATATTTCATCTAGTTAAAATTTTGTCTTGAAATGTGTATTTCTTTGTTGCAATAAACGAGTGATAAAAGAAATAAAAGCAAAGGGGACTGGTCCTTCTTATTGTGTCCGGTTTGTAACACGTATCACAATGTTTCGGAAATTTGTTTGTCTCCAAATGTGCATAAAATCTACCGACTTCCGTTCCATTCGGATAACTACTTTGTTGTGTGTCGTTTTTTGTCTTTTGTTTTAGAATTATTTAGGTATATCATTTAGTCTATTAACATTCATTTATCGTGTTATGAATAGTAGTGCTCCTCTAAATGTCGGTTCAGCTAAATAATACATTCTGAGAAATATGCGCCCTAGGTAGTGCAGCATTGACTGTAAATTAAGGTACAGTATGGAAATCTCCCCACTGACAATCCTGTGGAAAGAAAATATTAACGAGCATGTAACGTCAAGACTCTCATGCTGACGCTGTGCCCTGCCTTGTTAATAAATGCTAATTCCCCCTGACGTCTCCTGCTCGGCTGACCGTCGCCTATCGTGGCTTAATTTATGGTCTCTGCCGGCAGAGCCGTAAATAGATGCAGATCCCCTTTTCGGGCGCTGACAATTGCGCCGTAATAAATGGCGCCGATCCGGCGGCCGGCGACAGGCGACTGTTTTTCTCGGCGGTGACGTGTGCGCGCCGCGTGCAGCCGGCGCAGCCCCGACAATGGAACGGCGGGGGGCGTCCAGACGAGCGAAGAGAGGGGGCGTGCTAGAGGGAAGACTGCGAATTAGGGCTTAGGAGGCCATCAAGATGACAAGGTGGCACGAGGAAGGTAGAGGTTACTGCACAGGAATATAAGGCACCAGAGAATATAAGGCACCAGAGCCACCATGGTGAATACGGCGACTGATTGCCGTTTGGTTTTCAGGAAGATGAACCAAATGGACGTAAGCGCCTCAGAGAAAGAAGAACGGATTGACATTGTCTCTTTGGCTGAAAGTGGTATCAACCATCATGTAGCATGTACTTGCAATTCACTGTCCCAAAAATTATCGATCAGTTAAAAAGGATAGGTTCTGTTTACCGTGTAAGGAGATATGCAAGAGCAAAGACGACATCAGACGTAGGTACATCAACACCGGTGCTAACAGCGATGGCCAAGGGTCCGGCAAAAGGAATACGAAATGTCTTCGAAAATGAAAATCAGACGAAGAATTGTCTTGCGCTTTTTTCTTTCAGTCTAACATATGGCACCAACACAAGCTATAGTTGTTGCAACATCTGGCAGAGGACAAATCTGACTGCAGGGCAGAGTTCTGTCAGTGGGCACTGACCATGGAAAAGGATGATCGTGGTTTTGTCAGTCTCTTCCATTTTCGAGATGCAAATAGTGCTCTGAGCACTATGGGATTTAACTTCTGAGGTCATCAGTCCCCTAGAACATAGAACTACCTAAACCTAACTAACCTAAGGACAAATGATTCAAATGGCTCTGAGCACTATGGGACTTAACTTCTGAGGTTATCAGCCTCTAGAACTTAGAACTACTTAAACCTAACTAACCTAAGGACATCACACACATCGATGCCTAAGGCAAGATTCGAACCTGCGACCGTAGCGGTCGCATGGTTCCAGACTGTAGCACCGTGAACCGCTTGGTCACACCGGCCGGCTTTCCAGATTCAAATTGTTATGCTAGGCTTGCATTGAAGAAAAACTACATCAGGTACTGAGTGGGTATTACTCTGCACTAGATGTCAGACTGTAAAACGCAAAGTGCAGAGAAACTAATGATGTGATACACGATGTGTAGGACTATGCATGCTGAAATGTCACAGAATGACAATTTGACAGTAATCCTGCACACAAGTGTGGACTTTCCTGCTCTCTTACAAACAGAGAGAGTAACTGTGTCTTACAACACTGACGGTTGCCAGCGGTTGGCACAGCAGGTCCGGAACTTGTGGTCCGGCAGAGTGGCCGCCATCACACCAGAAATCACTCAAATAGAACTGAGTACCAGTAACAAGAAGTCTTTATAGTCGTCCATCTTATTGTTGTTGTTGTGGTCTTCAGTCCTGAGACTGGTTTGATGCAGCTCTCCCTGCTACTCTATCCTGTTCCATCTTCTTCATCTCCCAGTACCTACCACAAACTACATCCTTCTGAATGTCCTTAGTGTATTCATCTCTTGGTCTCCCTCTACGATTTTTATCCTCCACGCTGCCCTCCAGTACTAAATTGGTGATTCCTTGATGCCTCAGAACATGTCCTACCAACCGATCCCTTCTTCTCATCAAGTTGTGCCACAAACTTCTCTTCTCCCCAATTCTATTCAATACATCCTCGCTAGTTGTGTGATCTACCTATCTAATCTTCAGCATTCTTCTGTAGCACCACATTTCGAAAGCTTCTATTCTCTTCTTGTCTAAACTATTTATCGTCCACGTTTCACTTCCATACATGGCTACACTCTATACAAGTACTTTCAGAAACGACTTCCTGACACTTGAATCTATACTCGATGTTAACAAATTTCTCTTCGTCAGAAACGCGTTCCTTGCAATTGGCAGTCTACATTTCATACCCCCTCTACTTAGAGCATCATCAGTTATTTTGCTCCCCAAATAGCAAAACTCATTTACTACTTTAAGCGTCTCATTTCCTAATCTAGTACTCTCTGCATCACCCGATTTATTTCGACTACATCCAACTATCAACGTTTTATCTCCTTGATGTTCATGTAATAACCTCCTTTCAATACACTGTCCATTCTGTTCAGCTGCTCTTCCAGGTCGTTTGCTGTCTATGACAGAATTACAATGTCATCGGCGAACCTCAAAGTTTTTACTTCTTCTTCATTCATTTTAATTGCTACTCCGAATTTTCTTTTGTTTCCTTTAACGCTTTCTGAATATACAGTTTGAATAGCATCTGCTTCCCTTTCATGCCAATCGACTCTTATAACTGCCATCTGGTTTCTGTATAAATTGTAAACAACCTTTCGCTCCCTGTATTTTGCCCATGCCACCTTCAGTATTTGAAAGAGAGTATTCCAGCGAACATTGTCAAACGCTTTCTCTAAGTCTACAAATGCTAGAAACGTAGGTTTGCCTTTTCTTAATCTATTTTCTAAGATAAGTCATAGGGTCACCATTGCCTTACGTGTACCATCATTTCTACGGAATCCAAACTGATCTTCCTCGAGGTCGGCTTCTACCTGTTTTTCCCTACTTCTGTAAAGAAATCTCGTTAGCATTTTGCAGCCGTGGCTTATTAAACTGATAGTCCAGTAATTTTCAACACGTGCTTTCTTTAGGACTGGATTTATTATATTTTTCTTGAAGTCTGAGGCTATTTCACCTGTTTCATACATCTTGCTCACCAGATGGTAGAGTTTTGTCACTGCTTCTCTCGCAAGACTGTCAGTAGTTCTAATGGAATGTTGTCTACTCCCAGATCATGTTTCGGCTTAGGTGTTTCAGTGCTCTGTCAAACTCATCACTCAGTATCATACGTCCCATTTCATCTTCATCTATATTCTCTTCCATTTCCGTAATATTCTCCTCAGGTACATCACCCTTCTACAGACCTTGTATATACTCCTTCCACCTTTCTGCTTTCTCTTCTTTGCTTAGAACTGGGTTTCCATTCGAGCTCTTGATATTCATACAAGTGTCTTTAATATTTCTGTATGCTGTATCTAACGTACTGCTAGTGAGACTTGCCTCTACATTCTTACATTTCTCCTCTAGCCATCCCTGCTTATCCATTTTGCACTTCCAGTCGATCTCATTTTTGAGACGTTTGTATTCCTTTTTGCCTGCTTCATTTACTGCATTTTTATATTTTCTCCTTTCATCAATTAAATTCAATGTATCTCCTGTTACCCAAGGATTTCTACTAGCCTTCGTCTTTTTACCTACTTGAACCTCTATAGCCTTCACTATTCCATCCCTAAAAGCTATCCATTCTTCTTCTACTGTATTTCTTTCCCTAATTCCTGTCAATCTTTCCCAATCTTCTCCCTAAAATTCTCTGCAATCTCTGGTTCTGTCAGTTTATCCAGATCCCATCTCCTTAAATTCCCACATTTTTGCAGTTTTTTTCAGTTTTAATTTACAGTTCATAACCTTTAGACTGTAGTCAGAGTCCACATCGGCCCCTGGAAATGTCTTGCAATTTAAAACCTGGTTCCTACATCTGTGTCTTTCCATTTTATAACCTATCTGAAACTTTCGAGTATCTCCAGGCCCTATTCCATGTATACAACCTTCTTTTATTATTCTTGAACCAAGTGTTAATATTGATTAAGTTATTCTCTATGCAAAGTTCTACAACGCGGCTTTCTCCTTCCTTTCTTACCCCCATTCCATATTCACCGCCTATGTTTCCTTCTTTTCGTTTTGCTACTATCGATTTCCAGTCACGCATGACTTTTAAATTTTCGTCTCTCTTCACAATCTGAATAATTTCTTTTATCTTATCACACATTTTATCAAGCTCTTCGTCATCTGCGGAGCTAGTTGGCATATAAACTTGTACTACTGTGGTAGATGTAGGCTTCGTGCCTATCTTTCCACAATAATGCTTTCAGTATGCTGTTTGTAATAGCTTACCCGCACTCCTATTTTTTTTTGTTCATTATTATACCTACACCTGCATAACCTCTATTTCATTTTGTATTTATAACCCTTTATTCACATGACCAAAAGTTTAGTTCCTCCTGCCACCGAACTTCACTAATTCCCACTATATGTAACTTTAATCTATCCATTTTCCCTTTTTAAATTTTTTAACCTACCTGCCCGATTAAGGGATCTGACATTCCACGCTCCGATCCCTAGAACGCCATTTGTCTTTTGTAGTAACCACAACCAACTGCAGGAACGTCTTGGGCTGCGGATTGGAGCCTCCAGGCGGGGACGCCGCCGGCGGTGGAGCACGCACCACCAGGTAAACACAGGACGAGTCGGACGACAGACCAGCGACAACTGACCTCGAACGTCTATGACCGACACAACAAGAGATAAACAACGGTGGTTTATAGAAACTACAACACCAAACACCAACAGTACACTCGGAACCATAGCCAGGGAAAAGTGAACACCGGGCAACGAAAAGAACGCAGTACCGCCGAGATAGAAACTCAATCCAGAGCGAGTACCAGACAGACTGGACTAGGTTCTTTTTATTGTATTTAAATTCCCCATCAGGGTGGGCTGGCAGCAGCATATGCGCTGTTGTTCAGCCGAAAGACATAGAACAAACAATAGAAGACATTTAAAAATAACGAAGGAGAGAATATGGTGAACATAGATATGAAAAAGGGGGAACATCATGGAAGGCAATATACAAAAAACGGGGTGACTGTAAAATGGAGATAAAAAACTGTTTAAAAGTAGCACACACAAAACGCCACACACGGCGACGATTAAAAGAACACAAGGCACAGTATGAGTGGAGCATAAAAGTATCGACAGATGGTGTAACACATAACATAACATTGACGGCGAACCTCAAGGCAGTACACAATTAAAATCACACCTCTTGTCACACAGGAGAAACAGCACTAAACACAACACAGATGTGACACACTGATCATGATCAAAACAGAGGATCTGCCAGGCACTAGGAAATGAGGGAGACCTGAAGATGGGAGGGAGGAGAAGAGATGGGGGACATGAGCGGGGGGCGCGCTGAAGAGGGCCAGGGAGGGAGGGATGTGGGAAGGAAAGAGGCAAGTATGGGGTGCAGGGTCTCAGAGGAGGGGGGATTGAGGAAAATCCGCTCTGGGAGAAGGAGGGAAGAGAAAAAGGAGGCCCTGTGGTGGTGGGGGGGGGGGGGGACAAGGCCAGGTTATAGTTGGTAGGAAAGGTAGATGTCACCGTGAAGTTTATCATCTGGGAGGGGGAAGTGTTGGAAATTGCCCTGATGAAGGAGATGGAGGGTGTGGAGGTGGAGAGGGAGGGATACAGCGATAGAGGCGTCGCAATGGGCGGGGGGTGGAGAGGAAGGAGGAAACCAGAGGATGGGGGGATCAAGCCTCCTGCAGACAATGTAAAGGATGTAGAGATGTTGGTGGAACAGGAGGAGGTGGGGGAGGGGGATCAGTTTATACAGGAGCCATGTGAGGGAAGGAAGGCGGACTAGAGTAGGGCAGAGCGGGTCCCCGTATACGAAACCGGAGGGAGCGGCTATTGGCCGCTGTCTGCACGTGGCGTAGCGGTGCGCGGAATAGCCGCCGCGGATGCGGTGGCCTCTATGGGCTGACCACGTCCATTTGTTCTGCCACGTGTTCGACTTCTGCAACGGGAGGTACTAGATTTCCTCCTGATAGCAATGTACTCCTGAGTAATCTCCGCCCAGAGATCCGAATCGGGGACTATTTTACCTCCGGAGTATTTTACCCACGAGGACGCCATCATCATTTAACGATGCAGTAAAGCTGCATGCCCTCGGTAAAAATTATGGCTTTAGTTTCCCCTTGCTTTCAGCCGTTCGCAGTACCAGCACAGGAAAGCTGTTTTGGTTAGTGTTTCAAGGCCAGATCAGTTAAGCATCCATACTGTTGCACCTGCAACTACTGAAAAGGGAGCTGCCCCTCTTCAGGAACCACACGTTTGTCAGGCCTCTCAACAGATACCCCTCCATTGTGGTTGCACCTACGGTACGGATATCTGTATTTCTGAGGCACGCAAGCCTCCCCACCAACGCCAAGGTCCATGGTTCATGGGGGTAATTCAGCTATTATGCGGAGAGTAGTTGTAAAATTTTATCGTTAGCAAATACGAAATTTACAAGAAAATCATTTTTCTACTTAGTGTCGTTGCGTTTCAACGCACTTGGTCCATCGATGTATAAGCTTCCTGATGCTGTCATAAAAGAAGGTTCTTGGTTGAGCTGCGAGACAGGAATGCACCCTTTCTTTCGCTGGTTCATCCGAGGCAAATCTATGGCCCCTTAATGCCAGTTAGAATGGAACAAACAAGTGGTAGTCAGAAGGGGAAGATCCGGACTATATGGAGAACGATCCAGTACTTTAAATTTGAGTTTCTGGATCGTTTCAGCAGTGTTGGCAGCAGTATGCCGACGGGTATTGTCGTGCAACTATACAACATCTTTTGACAGCAATCCTCGGTGTTTTCTTCGAACTATAGGCTTTAACCTGGCAATAGGCATCTCAGTGTAACTTACACTGTTTATTGTGGTACCCATTTCCCTATAATATTCCAGTATTGAACCTTGTGCATCCCAAAAAACCTGTAAGCATCAGTTTTCCTGCGGACGGTTGGGTTTTGAACTTTTTCTTGCACTGCGAATTTGGATGTGTCCGTTCCATACTCTGCCGTTTACTCTCCGGCTCGTGATGATGGGTCTATGTTTCATCATCAGTAATGATTCTGTCTAAGAATTTGTACCCTTCGTTACCATAGCGATCCAGATGTTTTTTGCACATGACCATGTGCGTTTGTTTATGCTACTATGTGAGCTGTTTTGGGACCCATCTTGCACAAACTTTCGAAACCCAAGTCTGTTGTGGATGATTTCGTAGGCAGAACTGTGACTCATTTGCAGACCATGTACCACTTGGTCAATAGTTAATCATCTGTCTAAGAGAATCATTTCACGTGAGAGCTCAACGGTTCCTTCATTTGTGGCAGTAAAAGGTCGTCCCGCTATTTCATCGTGCTTAACACTTGCGCGAACATTTCGGAAATTTTCAATCCATTCGTAGAGACACCGTTGAAGAAAAACACTGTTACAGTACTGTTCAAAAAGTCTGCGATGAATTTCGGCCTCTGATACGCCTTCCGACTACAAAAAGCGGATCACTGAACGGCTTCTTTGGTGCAGATAGACAGTGGAGCAGCCATGATTAACTACACGGCAGCGATAACGAAATTAACTTAGCAGCTTGAAAATTGAAAAGACATAAGAACAAATGAGGTATGCATCATCAGTATAAAACGACAGTACTACCAAAATCAACAAAAATATAACTAAATTGCGAGTAACAATAGACTTACCCTCGTAAATGAGGAACTACATTACCTCGCTAGTAAAAACATGAAAAACAATGTCTTCTTCTAAATTGCAGAAATTCCCTGTCACTATGTGTTGCCAACGAAGCAGGAGAAATATACAGATGTGAACAGTTCACTACAGTGGTGAAAAGCAAAAAGTTCCTACACTCCTGGAAATTGTCCCAGGAAGGGGAAACTTTATTGACACATTCCTGGGGTCAGATACATCACATGATCACACTGACAAAACCACAGGCACATAGACACAGGCAACAGAGAATGCACAATGTCGGCACTAGTACAGTGTATATCCACCTTTCGCACCAATGCAGGCTGCTATTCTCCCATGGAACGGCTTGCCATGCCATTTCCACCTGGCGCCTCAGTTGGACCAGCGTTCGTGCTGGACGTGCAGACCGCGTGAGACGACGCTTCATCCAGTCCCAAACATGCTCAATGGGGGACTGATCCGGAGATCTTGCTGGCCAGGGTAGTTGACTTACACCTTCTAGAGCACGTTGGGTAGCACGGGATACATGCGGACGTGCATTGTCCTGTTGGAACAGCAAGTTCCCTTGCCGGTCTAGGAATGGTAGAACGATGGGTTCGATGACGGTTTGGATGTACCGTGCACTATTCAGTGTCCCCTCGACGATCACCAGAGGTGTACGGCCAGTGTAGGAGATCGCTCCCCACACCATAATGCCGGGTGTTGGCCCTGTGTGCCTCGGTCGTATGCAGTCCTGACTGTGGCCCTCACCTGCACGGCGCCAAACACGCATACGACCATCATTGGCACCAAGGCAGAGGCGACTCTCATCGCTGAAGACGACACGTCTCCATTCGTCCCTCCATTCACGCCTGTCGCGACACCACTGGAGGCGGGCTGCACGATGTTGGGGCGTGAGCGGAAGACGGCCTAACGGTGTGCGGGACCGTAGCCCAGCTTCGTGGAGACGGTTGCGAATGGCCCTCGCCGATACCCCAGGAGCAACAGTGTCCCTAATTTGCTGGGAAGTCGCGGTGCGGTCCCCTACGGCACTGCGTAGGATCCTACAGTCTTGGCGTGCATCCGTGCGTCGCTGCGGTCCGGTCCCAGGTCGACGGGCATGTGCACCTTCCGCCGACCAGTGGCGACAACATCGATGTACTGTGGAGACCTCACTCCCCACGTGTTGAGCAATTCGGCGGTACATCCACCCGGCCTCCCGCATGCCCACTATACGCCTTCGCTCAAAGTCCGTCAACTGCACATACGGTTCACGTCCACGCTGTCGCGGCATGCTACCAGCGTTAAAGACTGCGATGGAGCTCCGTATGCCACGGCAAACTGGCTGACACTGACGGCGGCGGTGCACAAATGCTGCGCAGCTAGCGCCATTCGACGGCCAACACCGCGGTTCCTGGTGTGTCTTCTGTGCCGTGCGTGTGATCATTGCTTGTACAGCCCTCTCGCAGTGTCCGGAGTAAGTATGGTGGGTCTGACACACCGGTGTCAATGTGTTCTTTTTTCCATTTCCAGGAGTGTAGAAGGTCCACAGAAACATTGACAAAAATACGTCACTGAGGATAAGGCTAATCAAAAACTAACTACTAAGTTGGAAGGTCTGGACGTTCTTGTTATTAGCACGGACAAGCGGAATACAGTCATACTGACTCACGACAACTAGTACATTCAAAAGACTGGAAACTTTTGTATGAAGAGTAACATACTTGATGTTAAAAAGAACCCTACCAAGCCATTCCATAAAGAACCGATCAGAACGAAGATAATCTGAATTTTCTGCTTGTAGATAAAGATAAAAGGTACCTAAAGGTTTTGAATATGCAAACATCTGTCGTGAGAGCACAAATTAAACTTCATAAATAACAGAAATCAATCAATCCACTAATTAATAATATAGATTGACCAAAACACAAAATTAATGGGGAACTCAACAAAACATTAAAAATCGAATTTTATTTATGAGCAGTCGTATAGCATTAAAATATTTTGTTGGAAACGGATTGTCGTTCTGCCCAAAAACTGTGTGGCGAAGATTGCATCAGTTTAATCATTTCTGACATTCAAAGCTTTCATAATTTTAATAGTGTCTTATCACTGAACCTGTACTACATTAAAGGTCGGATTTTCAGGAAAAAGTATCCACCATATGCAAATCAGTAGTGAAACTCCCATTTGCTCGGAATACTTAGTTTACAAGAGCATAAATGCTACGCCATAGTGCTAGTGATCGCCAGCAAATAACTTGGGCATCTTTGCTATTGCCTTACTGCAACATCCACGTGTCGCATAAAGACCAAGGATCTGAAACACAGAGATATTATCGACCCACCACAGTAAGATAAGGAGCGTTGACCAGACCAGTGAACGAGAGCCAATTCGCTCAAGCGCCCAGAGGCAACGCGTGGTAGACACGGTGGGCTAGGCACCATAAACAGTGGGGATCTCGGAGCTGAAACACAGATCCAGTGACGCAGGCGTTCAGTCTGTATCGCCAGCACTGAAGGTGCTGGATTCCGTCAGAAGCTTACACATATTCAAGACGGTGGATCCGCACAGAAGTAACCAAAGCCACGTCTTACTCTTATTTTGGAGCCATCAGTGAATATTTCGAACTATGGTAGCCACGTTGATGCAATGACATGGGAAATGCCAGAAGGAGAGTGAATGATGGAACCTATTCTCCGGAATGATCGAAAAGTTTGGGATGGTAGTTAAGTACTTCGTATTGTAATCTAAATGAAGTAGGCAGAGAGTCTTTTAAGACGAGGAGTGTGACATACCTTTGCTGCCTGAAACTTTGAAGTAGTAGTGGTGCCCTTATCCTTCGAATCTTATCGGCATAACCGTTTACCTCAATGAAACAATTAATATTACCGAGAGGATGAACTGTTTGAACTGTTCCGCTCAGTATGAATTTCTTAGGTAGGGAAGTCCTCTCTAGCGGAAGGGGAAGCTCCCTTGCCTCCAAAAAAAGCACATTCATATGTGCACATTTTTTTGCAAAATGACAGTTTCGTATGGATCGATGCTGCAGGGTATCTCATTAGTAGAGATGTCGAGTCATTTGAATTTAAAGTGTGCCCACAATCCAACAAAGAACGAATGATGTCTGGGTAAAGAGTGAATAGGACTACAACATCAGCTCCCCACCATACGTGGGATACCGCTAGTGTGATAGTGAGTGATCCCTAAATCGTAGAACTCAAATATTCCACATGGCATGCCCTCGTCAGTATGCTGTCGGTATTCAGTCTAAGCCATTTGAATGAAATCCTGACTTAATGTTGAACGACCCTAATCGTATCTCGGGCTTGTTATCGGCCGTCTCTGCCACCTTAAGACAACCGCCAAAGACATGTTATTTGCAGCTCATGTCTCGTTCTACAAGTCCACCGCTCTATCGTTATAACGTCACCCACAAGCTGAGAGAGAAACGTGCACATGCAGATATCATTACCGTACACTAGGATTTTTACTGAAGGACCAAAGATTATGCCAAGTTTTGATGAGTACACCGCATAAATAATATTAGTTGAGATGGAGCTTTGCCGCCATCTTCTGTAGATCAGAAGTGGTCAATCAGTGTATTGTCTAGTTGTCCTAAGACATTGTATATGTGATATGGCACACTCATCGACTGGAGCTTCCGTAGCAGAACGTTCACCTCCACACTGTCATACACACCGAAAACAATGGAAAACAGTATCGTCAAGTAAGAATTAAAGGCATAAGTAAGGTCTATGTCCAACTGCCTTTTTTTTATTTAACACGTCTAGTTTCGTAGGACCAAATTGAGGAGCAAATCTCCAAAGTGATTGGACATGCTAGCACATGACATTACTACATGAAAGTAGTAACAGATAAAATAAAATGTTTATGCACGCCAAAAACAAACGAAGCCATTAGTTTATTTAAACGGAGTCAACGACATAACACAGAAATCAGCTTAATTTTTCAAGGCACTCCTCAACAGAATAGAATGTGTGACCCATGAGAAGACTATTCCGTTTTGATTTTAAAATGCGTGGAATACAGCTAAGATTTTTGAGTAATTGTGGTAGCTTATTGAAAGTGGGCGCTGCAGTATACTGCACTCCTTTCAGAACAAGAGATAAGGAAGTGCTATCTAAATGCCGACAGGATTTCTGCCAATTATTAACTGAGTGGAAGCTGCTAATTCTTAGGAGTAAGCTGATATTGTTAACAAAAATGAAAGTAAACCACGTTTTTATTGAAAAGGCAGTATCAGAATACTCAGACTAATGAAAGGGGGTCGACAAGAAATTCCCAAACTTACACCACTTATAGCCCGAACCGATCGTTTCTGAGCCAAAAATATCTTCTGAGAAGGGGAAGAGATGCCGCGAAGTATAATACCTTACGTCATAAGCGAATGAAAATAAGTAACGTAGACTACTTTTCGTGTCGAAATATCGCTTATTTCAGATACCGTTCGAATAGTAAAAATGACTGCATTAAGTCTTAGAACATGATCCTGAAAGTGGGCTTTCCACTCATCCCTGGGGCACCCTCCCCTCCCAATTAACTCAGACCCCCATCATAGTAACACTGTGGAGAATGGCCTTTTGCAGCCTATTGTTAAAGTAGGAGGTGAACCAATTGTGAGCTATGTGGTGTCACCGCCAGACACCACACTTGCTAGGTGGTAGCCTTTAAATCGGCCGCGGTCCGGTAGTATACGTCGGACCCGCGTGTCGCCACTATCAGTGATTGCAGACCGAGCGCCGCCACACGGCAGGCCTGGAGAGACTTCCTAGCACTCGTCCCATTTGTACAGCCGACTTTGCTAGCGATGGTTCACTGACTTCTATGCTCTCATTTGCCGAGACGATAGTTACCATAGGCTTCTGCTACGTTATTTGCTACAACCTAGCAAGGCGCCAGTATCCGTACTATTGATATTGTGAATCATGTACCATAAAGAGCGACGTGCATCATTAATGGATTGAAGTTAAATATTCCACCAGCTACGTCCGTTTTTCTGAAGTCTAATTCCTTTGTCATGTTCCAGACCTCACGCCAGCCTGCGTGAGCCGAGACGCGTACATTTCGGCCTCCTTTAGAAAAACACGGTTGGCTCTCCTGCCAATCACAACATTGGCGACGAGAGTAAAGGTGTTCTTATCTATATTGCCCTGATTTACTTGTGTAATGGCTTCGCCACAATCTCCAGATATACTGTCCGAATTTTATCGCTTACAGTATCAGCAGACGTAGGCCTTACTGGATGCCCTTGGACAGCTCGTCCAGGGTCAACGTGCGATGCAAAACCATGCGGCAGCAGCCGCTTCACCGCTAACGCAGCCACAACACGCTGTTGCACCCACTTTTCGACCTTTTGATGCTGCACTGGAAAGCTGGACGGAGTGGTCACGCCAATTTGGATTCCATCTCGCCGCCTACAGAATTGAAGGTAACGAGCGGCAGCCTTATTTATTGTCTTCTGTCGGCGTGACCACGTACCGTGTAATAGTCAAATTATTTCCCCGACGCGATGTAGCAACTCTGTCGTACGAAGAAATTTTGTCTGCATTAGATGCATATTTCAAAGAATCAGTCAATGTAGTTACCAAACGGTATACCTTCTTTCGTACAAAACGTACGGCAGGTCAGACTAATCGGGAGTGGGTTGCAACCTTGCAAGGCCTTACTAGGGATTGTGCTTTTGAGTGTCAATGTGGACTGCCTTATTCAGATACTATGGTACGTGATGCAATTGCACAGAACGTTTCTGATGTTCGTATAAGGGAACAGAATTTGAAACTAGTAAATCGCTCCCTTCAACAAGTGATGGACATATTGGATCGGCAGGACACAAGACTTTGCTCAGGCATCATTTGAAACTTCGCCAGCAGTGTGTCAGGTTAACCAGCCCGCCGGGCGAGCTGCACGGATCAGTAAACAGCCCTCGCGCCCGGCAGCGCCGCTGCCGCCGGGCTCTCAGCCACGTGTGTCGCGCCGCAAGCAAATGCAGTGATCAAATCATGCCCGCGGTGTGCTGCTAAATATTCGAGTGAGAATTGCCCGTCACGCCAAGCTATTTGCTTTAATCGTAATAAAAAAAGGACATGTTCAGAGTGTTTGCCAGAAAAAGCTCAGATCGGAAGTTCAAAACCGTTCCAGGCCATTTGCTTCGCGCCGGAATCGGAATCGAACCAAGGATACCCAGGCTCGCGAAACTTCGCCCATGGAAATTCATGTAGTTCATTCCACTCCGCGCCGTGCCAATCTCTCTCTAACAGTGACTGTGTTCGTCCCAAAAATTGAGTGCGTCGACATCGCCGGAACTCCCGTCAAGTCGCAAGTGATTATGTATCAGTGTCAGTTCACGTTGCACGAGACAGTCGCCCTTGTCGTCAGCAGGACAATAAACTTTTTGTGGACTTGGCCATTAACGGCAAAGTGATACCTTTCCAGCTCGATACCGGAGCTGCAGTTTCACTGATCAATCAAGACACTTAGGTTACGTTAAATAGCTACTCCGATCAACGTATCCCAGTGTTAGGACAGTGCAGCCTTCTTGCAACATACAAAGGACAAACAAAACTTGTGCCATTTTATGTCCTTCGATCTTCTTCTGCAGTGAACTTGTTTGGTTTCGATTTATTTCAGTTGTTTGGCTTGTCTATAGTAAATCAGGTCTTATCAGTGAACCAGACTGTGCCTTCAGACAGTGTTTCTCGTCTATGTGAAGAATTTGCAGACATTTTTGCACCGGGCCTCGGTTGCGCTAAGAACTATAAAGCATATTTGGAACTGAAAGTAAACGCGCAACCAAAATTTTTCAGAGCGCGCTATGTTCCCCACGCATTGCGTGCTGAGGTCGCAAAAACATTACACGATTTTGAATCTCAAGGTGTAATTGAACATGTGCAAGCTTCTCTATGGGCATGACCCTTAGTAATTTTGCGAAAACCGTCCGTCAAATTGAGACTTTGTGTGGACTTCAAGGCAACAGTGTATCCACAACTAGTGATTGCAACATTTCCTTTACCCCGCCCGGAAGATCTTTTTGACAAACTGTGCCCGGGTAAATATCTTTCGAAGTTGGAACTAGCAGATGCGTACTTGCAAATACCGGTGGACGAAGAATCCCAGAGCGTTTTGGTGGTAAACACGCTTCTTGGTTTGTATCAATTCAAACGACTGCCATTGGGTGTGCATCCGCCCCTGCATTGTTTCAGCAATATCTACAAACTGTTTGTGCGTCGGTCCCTACTGCAGCAAATTATCTGGACGATATTGTGATCTCCGGAAAGACGGAAGAAGAACATATGGCCAATCTCGGAACATTATTTCAGGTCTTGCGACAAAATGGGCTTCGCTTGCGGAAGGACAAATGTGTGTTTTTTGCTCGGGACTTACCATACCTGGGACATGTAATCAATGCCCAAGGCATACATCCCAGTCCCACGCACCTTCGTGCCATACAAGACTTGCCTTCGCCGCAGAATTTGTAGCAGCTTCAGAGTGTGCTGGGAAAAATCAGCTATTATAATAAATATACTCCGCATGCCTCTTCCATTTCAACTCCGCTTCATCGCTTACGCCGTAAAGGTGTTCCGTTCATCTGGACGACAGAATGCGAACGCGCCTTTCGCCAGTTGAAAACGGCATTGCTTTCCCATACTTGCCTTACACCATTCGATCCCCAGAAGCCCCTTTTGTTGATGGTAGATGCATCGGATTTCGGGATCGGTGCTGTGCTTGCGCACAAAGATGGATCGCACGATCGCCCTATTGCCTTTGCGTCCAAATTGCTCTCGGCTGCGCAAAGTAATTATTCACAGATCGAGAAAGAAGCATTGGCTCTCGTATTTGGAGTTACAAAGTTTCATGATTTCTTGTATGGTCGTCACTTTACCATAATCACAGATCACAAACCTTTGACATCGCATTTTCATTCGACTAAGCCTGTACCTCCACGTACAGCGCAGAAATTCATTCGCTGGTCTATTTTCATCTCGCAGTACCGCTACGATATCTTGTATCGGTCCACCTCTAAGCACGGAAACGCCGATGCGTTGTCCCGCTTACCTGTTGCTGAGGATAGGGCATTCGATTCCTCCAAACATGCTTGCATGTTCATTGATGCGAAAACCGATGACGTAGACGACTCGTTTCCGATTGATTTTCGTCGTGTAGCTACAGCCACATCTGCCGACCTTGTCCTTGCTTCCGTTCTGCGTTTTGTTGCTACCCAATGGCCCTTATCAAAGTCACGGATCGGGGACCCGTTGGTTCGCCGATTTTTTGGTTCACAAGGAGAGACTTTTTGTACGACGTGGTGTTTTTCTGTTGCGTTCCGATAATGATCAGTCCAGGGTCGTGGTGCCACGTTCGTTACAGTCCTCTGCCTTACAGCTTCTTCACCAAGGACATTGGGGTATAGTGAGAACGAAACAACTTGCTCGTCAGCACTGTACTTTGTTCGGAATCGATGCCGCGATTACGAATATGTGCTCTTCTTGCTTGGTGTGTGCCGAACAACAATCAGCAGCACTGCGAAAATTCTTTGCATGGCCAAAAGCCACTTCCCCTTGGCAACGCTTACACATCGATTTTGCTGGTCTATTCTGGAATGCTCGATGGTTGGTTGTGGTAGATTCATTCAGTAATTTTCCTTTTGTTGTCCGGATGTCTTCCACGACGTCATCTGCCACCATCCAAGCGTTATCTGCTATCTTTTGCATTGAAGGTCTTCCACAGACTATTGTTTCCGACAATGGCCCACAATTCATGTCCGCAGAATTTGTCATTCTGCAAGGCCAATGGTATTCAACATCTGACGTCCGCGCCGTTTCCGCCACAGTCAAACGGTGCCGCTGGACGATTGCTCAGGACTTTCAAGTCACAGATGTTGAAGTTGAAAGATTCGTATTCTCGGGTGGACGTGTTATTGCTCTTTTTGTCCTCGTATCGCTCTCAGCCCCTAGATGGTCGCTCGCCGGCTGAGTTGCTCCAGGGTCATCATCATCGAACCTTGATATCTTTGCTACATCCGCCGCATCAGGTTCCTGTGCAGCGGGAGACACCTGCTTTTGTTCCAGGTGACGTTGTCTACTATCGCCACTATCGAGGTTCACGGCGTTGGCTCGAAGGGCGCATTCTTCGGTGCCTCGGAAGCGCTATGTATCTGGTTTTGGGGGCCTCTGGTGAGGTGCGTCGGCATCTCAATCAGCTGCGCCTCTGTCGTCGCACAGGATCTGCCATTCACCGTCTGCTTTCAGCGACGGTGCCGTCAGGTCAGCGCCCCGGGGACCCATCTACTGGCTCGCCTCAGCCCCAGATGTTACCGACGCTGCCTTCCATTTTGCCCCATGGCGACGCGTCGCCGCCGCCGTCGCCGCCACCTGTTCTCCCGCCGGCGATGCCTGCAGTGGACGCGTACCGGCAGACGCCGGGCGCCTCCCTGGGTCACGCGCAGCCGATCGCTTCCCGTGACCAGTTGTCATCCGACATGGAACACTTGCCCGCTCCGGACCATATGTCGTCTTAGCCCGTCGGGTGCTCCGGCCCGATGGAGGTCGACCCTTCTGCCCCTCCTGTCTCTCTACGGGCTCGTACACCGCATGTTGGCGTGCACCCTGGAGCAGGTTTTCAGGCGTTTCCTAGCTCCCCGCGGTCCGAATGGCAGGGTGCGGGTGGCACAGCCTCGCCTGTTGTTTGGCTCCCCACCTCGTCGCATACGTCTACATGGGGTCTTCCCCGGGCGGGCGGAAGCCTTATGCCACAACCGTACGCCGATTTGCGGTGGAGGAATGTGGTGTCACCGCCAGACACCACACTTATTAGATGGTAGCCTTTAAATCGGCCGCGGTCCGGTAGTATACGTCGGACCCGCGTGTCGCAACTATCAGTGATTGCAGACCGAGCGCCGCCACACGGCAGGTCTAGTCTAGAGAGACTCCCTAGCACTCGTCCCATTTGTACTGCCGACTTTGCTAGCGATGGTTCACTGACTTCTACGCTCTCATTTGCCGAGGCGATAGTTAGCATAGCCTTCAGCTACGTTATTTGCTACGACCTAGCAAGGCGCCAGTATCCGTAATATTGCTATTGTGAATCATGTACCATAAAGAGCGACGTGCATCATTAATGGATTAAAGTTAAGTATTGCACCAGCTACGTCCGTTTTTCTCAATTCTAATTCCCTTGTCATGTGCCAGACCTCACGCCAGCCTGCGTGAGATGAGACGCGTGCATTTCGGCCTCGTTTAGAAAAACACGGTTGGCTCTCCTGCCAATCACAACAAGCTACTCCCTGTATTCCATAACGGTGCAACTTCTGGAACTAGATTTTATGATCAACACAATCAAAGAAGGTGCCTAGAGTTCTAAACCATTTGTTTCACGCATCCAGTACCTGACAGAGGAAAGAGAATGTAACGTTTTCAGTTGTTAAACCATTTCAAAAACTGAACAGTACACTTGATAGCAAATAATGTCAAATAAAATGATCACTTATTCTTACATAAGTAGCCTTTTCAATTGGTTAAGCAAACACTGATGCCATAGAACCAGGTCTAAAATTGTCTACATTATCCCTTTCTGCCTTTTTATAAAGCGGCTTTACTACTGAGTACATTAATCGTTCAGGAAACTGACGATTCTTAAAAGTTAAATTACAAATATGGCTACGTACAGGGCTAACATGTGCAGCACAGTCCTTCAATATTCATGATAGGTATTCCACCACATCAACGAGAATCCTTAGCTTTCAGTGATGTAATGTCCACCCCTGTTAGCTGAATGGTCAGCTGGGCTCGGGTTCGATTCCTGGCTGGGACGGGATATTTTCTCTGCCCAGGGACTGGGTGTTGTGCTGTCCTCATCATCACCCTATCATTCTCATCGAATACTGGGTCGCCGAAGTGGCGTCAAATTGAAAGACGTGCAGCCGGCGAACGGCTTGCCCGACGGGGGCCCTAACCATACGATTAAATAAATGATTTAATTATTGACTCAGTCTCCCCCCTTGTCAGTATCACAGAGGAGTATTTCAGACATTAGTCTCGAAAAGGCATATTCCAGGATAGATTTATGATTCCTTGTAGAAACTAAGCTTTTATTTAATTCACCAGCAATGATCAGAAAGTGACTGTTAAATACGGTGCATATATCTGACTTATCAATAACAGAAACAGTTTTACTGCTAACTGACTTTATACTGTCAACCTTGTGCATCTGACCAGACACTTCCCTCACGATTGACCTTATGGTTTTAATATTATCCTGTGAATTAGCTGTTCTATTTGCACCATATTCTCTGTGCTTTCCTGATAACAATTTTGAGCAGCTTACAATACTGTTTATAACGTTCTACTGTAGCTCGATTGTGATCACTTTTAACATTGTGAAGTAATACCTACTTTTTTCTACATGATACCCCTGTGTCACCCACATTGCCGTTTACTGCTAGAGCCCTCTTAGGAACGCTCTAATAGGAAGCAACTTTCAAAGAGCATGATAAATGTGATAAGAAAAGCACTATATTTGTCATCTGTGTTATCAGCACTATAGACATCCTGCCATGCTTGTTCCTTAACGAGGTTTGAAAAACTCTCTATGGCCATTGGATTAGCTTTCCTACGTGATTTGTAATTATATTTAACAAATGTCTGAGTACAAAGTTATTGTGAGCTATAATTTTTGCATCATGGTTTGAAAGGCCATTCATCCTTTTAGTAACAGAATGCCCATCTAGTAATGTAGAACGAATACAAATATTGTCTATGGATGTGTTACTGTTCCCCAGCACACTCGTTGGAGAAAACAGCCAGCTTCAGATCGTAGGAATTTAGGAGATCTTCCAATATCCTTTTCTTGCACACTTACATCCAAAATTAGTACAGATGTCATCACATATAACTAATTTTTTGTATTTTTCATAAAGGGAACCAGGAACCCTCTCTAGCTTGAGCAGAAATGCTCTGAAGTCAAAGTTAGGGGACCTACAAATAGCAAGAAGTAGAAGTTTATTTTTACTAAATGCAACTGCTCCTCCACAGCATTCAAATACCTGTTTGGTGCAGTGCTGTGATACGTCTAAGAACTCAAATCGAATACTATTTTTACGTACATGGCCACTTCCCCACTCTGCAAAGAACTTCATGAATGACAGCCAGCTAACCTGTATCCTAGTAAATGAAGCCTCTGAAGTCTCAAATTATTTAATTGATGCTCAAATATACCTTCAATGAAATATGCTAATTTGTTCACTTCTTGGTACCTGCCCTCCTTTGGAGGTGATTACTTTGTTAGAGGGCCTTCCTTTAAGTATGGATCACTATCAGCTGATTTCAATCTAAAAGAGTTGCAGTTCTAACACCAACTACTGCAGGAATATTTCCATGAGTGATCCCACTACAGCCCAATGCGCTGTCGTCTTTACGCTTTGCCAGCCTCCAGTTCCAATACCTATTGAGCTACCGGTCATGCCTGGTGAAACCCAGTCTATTGATAGACTCAACAGGCACTACTACAGTGTGAGCCATGCACTCCGCCATCAGTGCTTTCTCCAGCCCCATGTTAACACGCCTAATAGCAGCATGAAGATGAGGCCGACCATGACAGTGAAACAGTTGCAAAAATTGCGCATTAATGCTACCAGTTTGAGGTCACTACCTGCATCATATTCCCTGTCTCTATCAAGACTATTCCCAGATTCGTCCACAATCACTACGTGATCCTCCTTCAAAAACATTCTACATAATTCGCCCACGTTAACAGCCACCTGAGACAACCCTGCTCTACGCTTCACAATGATGGTGACCTGGTATTCACTCCTCTGCACTTCATGCAGCTGCTGACCCACACCCCTGTTATGCGAACTATCTAGCAGCAAAGCCTTATTCTGTCAGAACTTGCAATGACATACGCTCCCCAACTGCAGAGGACTGCTGCACCTACAGCTACAATAGGCTGCAAATCTATTGTCGAAGTACAACTGTCTGAAATTCTCCTCCTCCTAGCTACCTTCCTACGAACTACCATTTCCCATTCCCCGGCGCCCTTCGCTTCCCTCCTTCTATTTAAATTCTCCTTCGCATTTTGTAACTGCACGTGAAGGGCTCAGGTCTTACGTTCCTGCTCCTCTACCAACTTTTTTATGTTACAACATCTGCATTTCCAGGAGACAATCTCGCTAGAATGTCCATTGGCTTCCCGACTACATTCTCCTAAACGTTAATACATTGAACAAATCTCACACCGTAACCCACAACTCACACTTCGCACTCAAGGTAAAACAGTAAATGTCAACGTTACTACAACAGGACAGTTTAAAGAACTGACAATACTAATCTAGAATTTCACTCTCATCTAAGAAAGTATCTGCTTTTATTTAAAGTACCAAATCACAATTAATATTTATACCAAAAATGCTTCACACAATTTCTTGTATAAAACCAAAAAATCAGTCACCCACTAGAACTTTGAACGAGATTTAAAACAGTGAACGACAATTTTACTGGAATATTTCACTAGAAACCACAAGAAACGTCAGTTGAAAATTATCATACTAAATGTAATAAATGTTTCAATGCACAAATAGCTCTATAAAACACAGTGGGCGAAAGTTTCCGAAAGTTTATTAAACTGTATTTTCGAAATTGAAAAACTTACTTAGTTTAATACAGACATAATTTTAGAGGTTTTAATGGAGAAGGAGTGAAGGGCAATTTTTATGAACAAGAACTACAAAATACTATGTATCCAGATCTATATCATGTTGAAAAAGAGAGATGATACAGTTTTTGTTTAATAACTTCATTTTCTTAATTCTCATTATCCTAATATGAAATAAAGATATGAAATAAAAATATTAATTTCGCATAAATAACTACTAGAACTTTTAATTTTTTTGTTTCACTGTTAAATTCTTCCTTTATTAGTGGAAGTTTTTGAATCTAACATTTTTAAATATTGTAATATTGAGTAATAAACTGAAAATATTACTTTATAGAAATCTGGTAAAAAATGTAGAACACAAGTAAAATTCTTTGAGTACATGGGAAGTATGTTTTACAAAGAACATTTAACACTAATTCTGAGTGATGTACATGAGAAGATATAACTGTTGTTTAAAAACGATGAAAACAAAAAAAAATTTCAATAAATTAGAAAATGTCTAAGCTGACAAGAAATTGAAGACTTAAATGGGTTAATAAAAATCCAATACCAAAAGACAGCCAGTCATATAAATGGAAAAAATGTGTTGTATAATACAATAAAAATAAATAATAATAATTCTGTGTTGATGGATATTTTAATGCTTTTTAAGACTTAGAAAATTTTAACTCGAATATCACAAGTTTTATTTTATAAATCTTCTAAAATCTGATTTGTCACAGACACATTACATACTGAGAACTACAATAAAAAAATTTCCGAATTTGATTAATCTTATGGTTTTAAAAGAAGATTACGATGGTTAGGTTATATAGATTTTAAATCAAAGAATGTGTAATTAACTGATTTATGTTTTAATGGAAAACAAATATATTGAATGTGGACTTTTTAAAACTGGTAAACCTTACTAGATTTTTAAAAACGAAAAATTTATTGGATTCTTAAAGATAAAATGATATTTTTAAAAATATTTTTAAACAGTAAAAGCTTTGTTACACTTTTAAACAAATGAAATTTAGTAGATATCAAGAAATGAAAAAAAATATTACTTTCTTATGTGTGAGTTTTTTAATTGTTTTATATTCATTTAAAATTAATCATTTTAATTTATGTATTTATAGATGTAATTCGATTAAATTGTAATTAGTCAATAGAACTGAAGCCCCCAAAGTTCAGGCGTCATGTGTACAGTAGTAGTAGATGGAGCCTGCCAACTGGCACCAAAATTGGAGCTGCATGAGGGATTTCCAACCACTCATATAGTGTTCTCCATAATTCAGTTTGGTACATGAACCTAACCAGTTGCAGCAGGCCAGACCAGTGATCTTATTTTAAGAGAGCCTGCATTTTCAGAGGCAATCGCACAGTGAGGCAACTGCTAGAAGCAGGTACAGGACACCAATCCAGCTTTTGTTAGGCCTGGTGCCCATCAATTGCCTTCCTGCAGTTTTCACATAATGCTATGCACTTTCTGTGTTGTGGGAGCTAGGGTCACATATACAGAAATATTTACTGTGGTGTGACAGGAGAGCAACTGACTTTGCCTTTAGGGACACCTGACCAAAATTAATCATAAAAAAATTTGCTTTGCAAGCACTAATTATTTTCTCTTTTTAAACATTTCACAAAGTAATTGGTCGAATTTGCAGTCACTGCTTCACACCAGGTTAGTAACACAGGCTTAAAAAGTTGTAAGACAGCTACTCATTGGATTACCTGAACAAACAGCAGAGTAATGGAAGTTGGGACACAATATTCCATGAATTGATTATGTGGAGATGATCACACTGTCTACAAAATCTAATAGTGTGAAGTTTGGAAGAGTAACTCAGTATTGTTTAAGATCCACAAGCTCATGTGTTCAACGATTGGTTAATATTGTAAAATATTTTTAATAAGCGAGTATTGTCGTCTCGCTACCAAAAAGAACAGTGGCCAGCTATTTATAGGGCCATTTTTATTGGTTTACGGTGGTTACGTGGTCTTTCACAGTTGAGAATGAAGAAAGTAATGATAGATGCCATGTGGATGATTTTTTGAGACTGTGGAGAAAACACTTCATCGTTTGACACAGTGAAGGAGACTTTGGTTAAGGATGTAAAATATAGCGGTTTACTTAGAGACTTCGGATGGAGACTATATGTAGAGCTGTCACAATGTTGTAATATGCAGCAGGTTGGGCTATCCACCACACTCCACATATCTCAGTACTCAATGTGGTGCGTTAGAGCAATTAGTCGCTTGTTTAATGTGTGTGTGTGTGTGTGTGTGTGTGTGTGTGTGTGTGTGTGTGTGTGTGTGTGTGTGCGTGCACACTTTTAAGACTCCACAGATTTCAGAACCCAACGCTTTTCGCAGTGCCTTAATAGGAAATCGGAAATATTAACTGTGTGTTAAGTTTTTCCATCCTTTGGCGGCTTTAGACGATGACTCTCCAATCAGCGTCGGGTTTATTTTGAAATATTTCATGTCTAGTGCTATATCTCCCTTAGGGAGATTTTTAATAATCAGCATTAAGACACAGGTAAACAAGAACAATGATTAATTACTTCCACAATAGACGGATTTAATAACAAAATAAAAACTTTGCTCAGTTAAAAATAGTACAAAATCTCAGAATATAACAGCTGTAATCAGGGCCGGCGCAAGCCCAAGTGCCGCCCTGTGCAGGCTGCTGAGCTGCTAAATTGCCGCCATTCTCCCCCCCCCCCCCCCCCCCCCCCGTAGTTTGTTTCTCAAAACGTTTGTCGAATTTTATTTCAACAAATCTGTAGGAAATGTCATGTTGTCAGTTACGATCATCTTGGCGGTATAGATGTAAACATAGTTCAAAGCATTGAGAATAGCCACACTGTGCCTGAAATCTATGTAGATCTGGAAAATAGAAACAAAAATTGCGACTGATTGATGACATTCTCTACAGATTTGTACAGAACACTCGTTGGGCACCAGCTCAAAAATGGAGTCCAACGTAATTGAAGAAATCTAGCTAATTTTAATAAGCCTTGTGAATTTACAAAATTGTTCAAATGTGTCTGAAATCTTATGGGACTTAACTACTAAGGTCATCACTCTCTAAGCTTACACACTAGTTAACCTAAATTATCCTAAGGACAAACACACACACCCATGCCCGAGGGAGGACTCGAACCTCCGCCTCCGCCGCAGCAGCGCCTACGACCGCTCGGCTAATCTCGCGCAGCATGAACTTACGTTTAACGTGAAGAAACATTTTTCAGTGGTTGTGAACAGATAATGTATTCAACGGGAAACAAAATCTATTTACAATTTAACGATAATTTGTTTTGAAATATAATACTTACGGTAACTATTTAATGTTGAACAAAATAAGGAACAACACAGTAAATAACCGAGACACTGATCATAATACAAAAATTTTAAAAAAAATACTGGATAAATCTAACCTTCCTGGCTTTTGCTTGTGCTAACTCTTTCACACGATCTGTGTAATTTAAGTCCTCTGCAAGCTCTTGCTCAATCGATATTGTTGCAAGATCATTCAAACGAGTTTGGCTCATCGTTGATCGGACGTATGTCTTTGTCAATTCCATTTTTGAGAAAATCCTCTCTCGACTCGCCACTGTCACTGGGATTGTTAGGAGAACTACCAGAGCAATGTTGACATTATGGCAAAAATTATGTCTTCCTATAAACTTCATAGTCTCTTTTGGACCTATTCCAGGTTTAAACAATGCTGAAAGCACTTTTAGTTCTTCCCTCGACTCCAGTGCATCAATGTCGCTGACTCATGATCTTGCGAAATCTGTGCGAGGTTTCTACACTTTGTGTCCAGGCTGCCAGGAGGTGCATTCTTCAGCTCACCGATGTCGAAGAGAAAATCAAAATAATCGCAATGAGATTTCAGTTGATTGAATCTCTTATCCAAATATGTGGATACTATATCTAAAAGATAATAGTAGAATTTAATCTTGTAACGTTTTTCTGTGTCATCTATTGTCTCATTCCTTCCTTCATAAGTGAAGTGTATTGGCTTCTTCGTCGCCGGGAAACACTTATCCGTGGTGACGTTAGATCTTCTAGCTCTAATTCTGTAGCCAGTTCTTTGGAATCCGTCGAGAAAGACACAGACTTTTCTTCTGTTCTGCAGGTCTCAAAATATGCTTCCGTTTTTTCAAGCATTTATGTCAATGGTCTCGAGAGTCTTACTGACTACACTTATGCGAAACACCCGAACGTGGTATCAGATTACCAGAGAAGTGAGCGGTCATGCCATAGAATTCTTCCGATATCTGAACCAGTGCACCTTAAACGCCTCCAATTTGAAACCTCAGGGGAGCAAGTGCATCGATGCGAGTTTCCTACCGAGTATCGCTCAGTGGCTTCAGCGACAGGTTAGACAGAGTCTTCTTCAAGACATCCCAACGTCGAACGGAGGACGAGAAGAAGTCATACAAGCTTTTCACTGTCGAAAACATGGAAACAGCATATTTAGAAGACATAGCGGCATCGTTTAAAACAAGATTCAATGAGTGACTGCTATGTGGTACATAAAATGCTCTCTTGTTAATATTTAAAATTCTTTTCTGGAGACCAGACTTCTTTCGTTTCGTGTTTGCTCCATTGCCGTATTCTTGCCTTCTCATATTACACAATAGGATTTTTTTTTAATCTTCTAAGAACTTGAGGACGACCTGCGTTAAAGTGGGGCTTGAAAAATTGGGCACTAGAAGAAATCCCAGGAAATGCTCCCGAATTCAGACATCGTATACCCTGTCGAGTCTTGTCTCCTGGATGAAACGTACCACAACTGTCATCTGCTCAACTTTTGAAATGTCTGGTGTGCAGTCCACAACTACAGTGTGCAAAAAAAATGGCTCTGAGCACTATGCGACTTAACTTCTGAGGTAATCAGTCCCCTAGAACTTAGAACTAATTAAACCTAACTAACCTAAGGACGTCACACACATCCATGCCCTAGGATACTTTGCATATTTCATCATTAATAGAATGTTGATGGTTATAGATGATCCAATAAGATGAATTACTTCATTCTGTGTTTCTTTTACAAGATAATGGTGACCGTTGTTCTCACCTTGCTTTGCTCTGTGTAGGTGCTCCATCATCACAGTGTCGAACTTTCCGAACAATTCAACGAGTTTCAAGAAGTTTCCGTTGTCAGGCTGAAAGAGTGTACCTGCACTTTCTCTCAAAGGCTGCCATTGCCGACCCAAGAAATGGATAATTGCTATTAAGCGCTCAAGAACATTTTTCCAATGTTCGTTTTCAGTATTCAGAAGCGTTTGATGATGGGCGTCGAATGTTCGTGAGTCTTTCAGTCTCTCGGAAAACACGATCCACTTTTTATGTGAATTCAAATGTTCGGTAGACTTCTCCTGACTTTCGAGGTACGAAGCAAGATGCCGCCAGTCGCTTATACCGTTCTTTAAATTTTTACTGTAGAAGACGAAAAAGGCTTGCAACAAATGCCGAACACAGCATCCTCGCTCTTTGAGTACACCAGCCAATGACTATCTGCTTCTTCTTAATTCTTCAAAGAAAAGCTGTAGTGCAGAGGGCGGAAACGACGGTTGTCCACGGTTTTGGGACATTCTTCAGCTTTCTTAATGCACTCGAGAGGACCTCGTATGACCAAAGTCGTTGGAATACAGTCGGTAATAATTTCCCTTGAGAAGTGAACATCTTGATACTTCATTTACATAGCTTCCAGCGACTGCTAGCAAGGTATTTTAATTTTTCTTGAAATTACTAAAAACGTTTATCTCATTACTCAGGTTAGTTTGAAGCAGTTAAACCTAGGTCTCACGCTGGTCAGTTCGATATCCCCAATTTTCATTCGATGTTCTATGAAAATTAAAATTTAAAATCCATCCTGTAATTTTATCTCAAGTTGCTACTTACTTTTTCTTAATGTGACTGATTAATTTCAAGGAATTTTTTTTTTTTTACAAAACTGGGTATCACACTGCCTATTTCTCACTCACCATTAAGTTATGAACATTTCTATAAGTTTTCCCTTAAATCACTAAGAGTTTCTTTACTACACTGATTAACCTCAAGTAAATAAACCCTTATTTGCAAAACTGCATCTCCCACTGGCCGATTTTATATCCAATTGGTCCATTGGTCTTCTTAGGACCAAAACACGTAGTCTAATTTATAGGGAGTCCTGTTCCCACTCCGTTCATACATTTAACCATGAAAAAAGTGTAACAAAAATGATGAAGGAAATATTTAATGTTTTGTAGAAGGCAGTATTAAACAGAATAACAAGATCTTCAACATACAGAATTAGAGAAAAGTTTTTCAATTTCGATAACTTGTGGTTCAACTACTCGTTATGGAATATCTAGACGGAAGCAGTTTTGACAGCTTTTTTTTTACTTTTATTTATTTATTTTGTGATGAGCTTCATCTTAAAATATTAAGCGAGAAGACACCTGCAGCTGATACTGCAGAACGATTGCCACGACGTGGTAATCGAGCAGCCAGACAGCGTGGGAAGGGAGTATAAGATTTAAATTCAGCGTGACGGGAGGATTGACTATTTCTCGCCAGGCTAAATCACCCGCGGCACGTTCGGGCATCGCATAAAAATAGGCGATAAAGAATTTTACTGCCTGTCAGACCTTTACTGTTTTGACAGAGCCATTGTTCGTGACCCGATTCTGAGCCACATATCGATTCCCGGTGCGACGTGTGTCATTTCCCCCACGTGCCAGGCGTAGCGTATTCGCGGGATCACGATTCCACGTCCATTCGTTTTTCAGGAACTATCACACGTTCTATTTGAACGGCAAACGCAGAAGATTGTACATCACATCCTTGAAACGTCTCTCTCCCCACAATATTTGAATTTTTACGACTGGTTTCGTTCTCCTTTCCCTACCATCAGTGTCATAGTAGTCACACCGAAATTTTCAGTCTCATATTCATTATTTATTGTACGTTTCAAGATCATCGTTCAATCGGTACGAACCAGTTTAAAACACAGTGACAACTCACTAATTCGGACTGAAGGCACAGTCCGAATTATTGGAGTCATAGAAATGTTTTCTGAAATAGTTATTTGTAATTCTAATTAAGAATACGACACATATCGTATGTAGTGGCTAAATAATATCTTGATGAATTGTAATATTATGTGGAATATTGTACAGTATAGTTTAATTTAAAAGCAAGCAATTCAACGATATCACAGTAAAGATTCATAGGATTAAATTCAATAAATATGTATTTCAAAGTTATATTAAACAAGGTTCGTACACGCACTACTGCACGCATTAACTACCGTATGTATTCAAGAATGGATCTCTGCATGTCACTGGAAATTTGTATGCTACATTAACGGTAAACTCTTTTTATTTTACTGCTTACCGGTTACTGTCATCTGGATTTACAACAATATGCCTTACGGCAGTTTAAGAGGTTCTGCCATGGTGAATGGTGGTCAGTTGCCTCTTTTCCGTTTTCCAGATAGTAAGTCTTGCCTTAGCACAATGTTCGACTTTTTGATCCGATGAGTATAAACGTCATAAAAAACGACCTAAGAACGCTTTTCACCTCACAATAATTAGTCAGTCTGAACTGTCGCGAATTAAAATTTAGTGAAGTCCGACTCGGTGAGGATTTACTGTTCAGTTTTCGGCCTTGTAATCATGAATCTTTTTTCTTAACGAAGCAGTAAATATGTAATCGATAACTTGTCAGACAGTTATAAGAAACACATATGTGTGTGTGTGTATCAATAAGTACGCACTGCACATCAGCTACATTTTCTTAACCTCGTATTTGTTAATCAAGCGATTCCAAACACCTTTCTTCAGTATCGTACAAGTAGCAACCTAGCGAACGTCGTCCAAAGGTCTGGTGCTGCACTGAAAATTAATCTGAGGTGCTGACGGCCTCTTAATGTTTATCTCGCCCTCAAACTGAGGCAGTTTCTTTTCATTTACGTCTCCTGTTACACGAACACAGTGCCAGACAGTTTGGATGTGGTGACACATACAGAGAAGTCATTTTCGTGCTACTTTTTCAGTGATGTTTTTCTCTCCATTGAATAATGAAATCGAATCAGTTACCTATCTACTGCAATACGTGATTTTCTCTTTAATATCAGAATCTTTCTAAAAGAACTTGTTTCTCGCATTATTTATAAAACTATCGGCCAACGTTCCAACTAATCTGTTGCTCATTAGCAATCCTTTCTGTCAGTAAAGTTTTCCATTGATTGTGAAATAATTGAAAGACAGTGCGAGCTCCAGCATGTCCATTACGTCATTAACTACTCCTCTTGCTATTTTAATGTCTGTGTCGAGATAGTTCTGATTTCTGTCTTTTTTATCTAGGGGAAATTTGTACGTAAATGTGTCAATGACGTTAGTGACAAAGCCTCATCTATTACTGTAATTTTTCCTCAACAGGTTCATAGCTGTCTGTAACAGTATAAGAGCGATGATATACATACATCGTTTAGTTTATTATTCAATCACGGTTTATTTGAGACACAAGTATTTGATGACTTCACTTTATTATTCAATTCCTTACTTATTGTACAATCTGGGCAACAGGGGGTACTTTGAATTCCACATGTAGATTTCTCCTGTCGGTAAAGCTTTACTCGCAAGCGTAATTCGCGAATGGATTTGTCAGATCATTAGTTTGTGGTTAAAGTTTTCTCCCTCTTTTAAGAGAAACATGATGTTATCTACTGTTTTTACTTAGACTATCTAAAACAGCCTGGTTGTATCTTTCTTGGCCTCTGTTGTTTTACCCACGGTAAAAAATTCTATTATATTGTCTATTACCAATGTGGCGCTATAATCTGCCTTCAGTACGATAGCCTTCTGTGAGTCTGCCTTCTTATATTCACCATTAAGTATCAACAAGTACTCGTCGTTATGCGGCTGAGTGCAATTCACTTCCCATCACTTACTTTATTACTGTATTGGTTTAATCGTGTTTACTCATTTTTTCCATGTCAAACGCTATTTTCGCTTCTGCGACAGCCCTTTCAGTTTCATTCAAGTACACTGTGGGGTCCTGTATTTTAAAGATTCTGCTCATCTGTTGTCAGTCACCAGTTAAATTTACAACTCTATTATGATACATGTTACAAAAACGTAAAGTTATTTAGTTTTCAACTTTAAAATCTGCATCTAAGGCAAAAAGTTTCTCGTGATGTCTGCATATAAGTATATCTTCCTCAATACGTATCCTCCTTCTGATCTCTCTCCATAGATACCTAAACGGCAATGGCCAAGAAAAGTTTCCTAGCGCCATATGAGGAATAAAAGTCTCCCGACTCATCTTTCAGTTTTTTTACCGAAACTATGTCAATTTCCCGTTTTGCCGTTTATGAAAAGTTTCAAATGTTCCTAATTTTCATCTTTGCATATTCAGGAGTGAACTCTATTTATTGACATGTTTGCTGATAAGCTGGACTATTTACTCCTGCAAGCGATACCGTTAGGTACGTTATGGAATATTTGATGTTTGTGGCCGTACTATAACAACAACGTTTCGTATCGTAGAGTACAATTTGTTAATTAGTTACTTTTATCTATAGATGTGAGGGCGGTTCTTAAAATAGAGCAAATTCAAAATTTAGAGCTATAAATCCGGACCATGGTAAATAGCAGCGAAGAGTGTTACAGTTTTCAAATATCGCAATTGCTTCTTAGCGCTCTTAATGCAAGTAGGTAACTATTGAATGTTGTTTGTTCCTTTAACCTGATAAAAAAGCAACATATCGGTCTGTGTAGTTTACAGGAATCTTGGAAAAGTTTTTAGAGATTAAAACTGTTTCATGCAAGGAGAGATAAAAGATTTCCAGTTTACGTATTGCCCCAGAGGAAAACTTAAGAGCAAAGAAGATCATAGGATAATAGTGGCCATGGTAATGGAAAACGAACAAAATTTTTGAGATTATGTGTAGAACATCAGTGACCTTTTTATTAAAAGGAAAATTCCTCTTTTTCTGCATTCTGTTATCCCAGTATTCTACTGTCAGTTAGCTAACACAAACAGTGCTATTTTAAGCAAAGTTATACTGTCCGATGATTATCTTTCGGATCTGCAGCTCGTGTCCTTTCCAGTTCGTATTTTCAATTAAATTACGATTATGGGGTCTGCCTTTTTACAAAAACATTGTTCTTCTTTTTACCTAAACATGTTTCAGCATCTCTGTGCCATCATCAAGGATTTTTGTTTATTGGAAACTGTAATAAGTGTAGCCTAAAGAAAGGTTTTGTTCGTTCTGTTTCTCACCGTGATATAATGTAAAATCAAGG
Organism: Schistocerca gregaria; assembly: GCF_023897955.1. Taxonomy (NCBI): domain Eukaryota; kingdom Metazoa; phylum Arthropoda; class Insecta; order Orthoptera; family Acrididae; genus Schistocerca; species Schistocerca gregaria. The sequence continues at coordinate 486,114,357 of NC_064927.1, forward strand.
TTACTTGTCATGTTTTGTTATATTAAACATATTTTTACATATGGTTCTGTTAGTGTCATTGAAATTTATTCTGATAAATCGCAGGATTTAAATAGTTTTTTGTATAGTAGTACTATGGTATTCTGCCTTACGGTAGGTCTTGTCATGGGTTAAGCCTCTTCCACTTTTGTCTGGCCATATCCAGTCTTTTCATTTCTGAATATTTGCCTCCTTTGATATTGTCCTGTATTTGATATCTTTTTTTTCTTCTTATCCCCTTTTCCCTCCACCAGTCGTTCTATTCCTTCCTTCAATAACCAGTCCCTCCTCAATGTCCAATCCAGTTACGTTTTCTCTTTCTGATGACTTTCAGCATGTCTCTTTCTTCTCCAACTCTTCTTAATACTTCGTCATTCCTTACACGGTCTTCTCATTTCACTTTTTTCATTCTTCTCCATATCCACACTTCTAGTGCCTCCAGTCTTCTTTCATCTTCCTTACTCAACGTCCAGGTCTGTGCACCATATAGTGCAACGCTCCATGTGTAACACTGGGCGAGTATTTCCCTCAGATCTATGTTTAGTGGTCCACAAGGTAATTTCTGTTTTCTCTTGAATTCTTTTCCTAATTTCTATTGAGCAATACATATCATCCATTATTACACTTCCAAAGTAATTGAAGTTATTCACTTGCTCTGTTTCCTCTCCTCTATTTTCATACAGCATTTTCTCCCCTTTCCTCCAATTACCATGCTTTTCGTTTTCTTCTTGTTAATCTTCATTCTGTATTCTTCTAATTTTGTGTTTGGATCACTAACATTTGTGCCATCGCTGTTGCACTCTCTGCCATCACAACCATGTCCTCTGCAAATCTTATACACTCCAGTCTCCAACCCCCTATACAAACTCCTCTCCTTCGATCAAAACTTTCACTAATAATTTCCTCCAGATATATATTGAATAGTGTTGGTATTAAACAACAACCTTGTCTTACACCTCTTCCCAGTCCAATTTCTTCACTCATCACACCTCCTATTCTTACTCTTGCTCTCTGGTTCAAATATAAATTTCTAATTACCCATCTATCCCTCCAGCCAACTCCATGTTTCCTTAGGATTTCCATCAGTTTGTCCCATCTGACTGACACAGTCAAAAGCCTTCTCAAGATCAATGAACACAACATACACCTTCCTTTTCTTCTCCATGTACCTCTCCCCTATCATTCTCAGTAGCCTAATGGCATATCTAGTTCCCACTCCTTGCCTGTAACCAAACTGTTCATCTCCTATTACACAATTCAGCTATCTATATAGCCTTCTGTTGAGCGTCCTCAGTAAGACTTTAGCTGCAGGCGATATCAGGCTCACTGTTCTATGTTCCTCACACTTTTTGCAGTTCTTCCTCTTTTCTATAGGTATTAAGATACTTTCTGTAAAGTCCTTTGGCCCTTTTCCTATCGTGTATATTTCATCACACAATTCAATCATCTCCTTTTCACTTCTTTCTCCTATGACTTTAACAGTTCCGCACTAAATCTCATCAATTCCCATAGCCTTTCCAGTTTTCATCTCCTTCATAGATTCTTCAATCTCACTAGTTAGTATTGCACTGCCTTTGTCATCATCTGCAACTTTATCTTCATCTTCTATCCCAAAGTCTTCTTCACTTAGTCGGCCATCTGCAGTGTATAGCCATTCTGTATAGTCTTTCCATCTTCTCATTATTCCTTGGGGTTCACTCACCATTTTACCGTCTGCTGTCTCTAATTTCATTAGTCCATTGTTGTTTCTCTTCACCCTTAATGTCAATCGATTGCTTCTTTGTACATAAATCATATTTGCGTTCTTTATCTAATTTCTCTATCCTGTAACTCTTTTCTATCAGCCATTTCTCCTTTGCTTTTTCTGTCTCCCTTCCTAATTCATTATTTTGCTCCTGTAGTTGCGCTCCCCTTCTTCTGTGTTTAAAGTTTTCCATTTCCTGCGATCAAACATCTTGGTTATGATTATGTATAAATTGCTCTATTGTATAAGTTATACTAAAATATTTTATTGTTTATATAAAGTAGTGTAAAACTAAGTTTTAAAGACAAAATTAAAAGTCGTCAAAATTCAACAAAAAGTGGAAATCCAGAGTGTGGTAGTTACAAGCTGCACGGACGTTCTGTTTATTGTGCTAAGACGGGAACACAGTGTTGTCGAAGGAGTGATTAACAGTTGTTAGAGCTATTTCCGACTGATAGTTGTATTGTTAAAACAAGGAAAAAATGTTTTTTACATGGATACAACCGTATTTAAAAAAGAAAATTTTACTATACTTTCATACTTGGCATTAAAACAGTACTCAGAGTGGTCATGTGACCTTGCTAAGCAGCCACAAATCGGCAAGTTGTAAGTCACTCTATATGGGTCTTAATACCTCATACACGTTTCTCGTAGTATACCATCACTGAATATCTGAAAATGGTCTTCCTTAGATTCAAAATTTCAGGAATCTTCGTTTACCAACAGGCAGCTAACGAAAAAATAAGTTAGAAAAATGGATACTGGTTTAGATGAAATGACTTAAGGAAGACATCAGCTTTTCGCGATATGGAGTTCACTTCAAACTGCCGAAATTTAGTTAACCTGTCTTTCAAGACTCTAAATTACAACTTGGAATTTCTGGTGAGGAATTGGGGGTCTCGAGAGATAAGTGCTACCTAAATTTACATCAGCCACCTAGTGAGAAATCCAGTAGAATATACCCATAACAATAATTAAGTCTACTCGTTTATGATTCTAAGAAGACATTTTTTATTCTTAAAATTTTGCCATGTGGATCCCAAGTCTGCAGCTGATAGGCTACCCTGTGTTACACGAACCTCAAACAAACCGCTACTCTCAAGGTGTGTGACATTTAAGACAGCCACCTGGCATCAGTTGGATAATGCTGACATCTCGCCAAGCCGCGAAATAGTATGTAATAGGCACCAAATATAGCTCAACATCATAAACCACAAGTCTGTGGAGCGATAATGGTAGTTAACAGAATGTCATTACATTCAAGACGTGGCACAGAACTATTAGGGTTTATTGTAATTTAACTTTCCGCAAGCAAGACAAAGACATTTCCGTCGTATTGTCTTCACAAAATGCGCGTACTGACTAATTTGATACAAACGAAACTGATTTGTGAATTGATTTTGTTTAACAAGCCCCTTAGTATTCGCGGTAGATTCTCCTCTCTATAAAATAATTGCATTTCATGACTTTTTCTGGAGAAACCAATGAATCAATGAACTTCAATCTTAATTCACATTATTTGATGACCCTTCGACGAAATTTTCTGATCTGTTAAGAATTTCGGTCATCATTAAGTCAGATATCCGAGGGATTAAAGTTGCTCTGTCTAGATTGAGGTGCGTCCATGACAAATTCTAGCAGTCTGCAAATATTATTCGAAATCAAAAAGAAACAGTTTTCTAAATAGATGGGGTATTGTGCACTGAATAATAGTACAGACATTTGAAGTTGAACAAAATAATAAAATGGCAGGTGTTTTAAACAAATACATAGGTTTGTCCAAAATGTTGAAATGTGTGTGATTTCCTAAGGGACCAATCTACTGAGGTCATTGGTTCTTAACTTACACTAACTTATGCTAATAACTGCATTCCCACCCATACCCCAGGAAGGACTCAAGGCTCCAGCAGGGGGGGGGGGGAGGGGCGGAGGCTGCCCAAGCCGTGACATGACGCGTTTAGCTGCCTGGCCACAAAAACGTCATGCGTTTTGGTAACGTTTCTTGCAATAACGAATGAACAAATCAGAAAAATAAATTGCTTATCACTCAATCCAGACATGACCAAGTAGTAAATCATCCTAGTTTCAGGTAGATATCAGGTGTGGCGAATTACACTAATGACCATTAAAATTCCTGCACCACGAAAATGACGTGCTACAGACGCGAAATTTCACCGACAGGAAGAAGATGCTCTGACATGCAAATGATTGGCTTTTCAGAGCATACACAATGTTGGCGCCGGTGGCGACACCTACAACGTGCTGACATGAGGAACGCTTCCAAGCGATTTCTCGTACACAAACAGCTGTTCACCGGCTTTGTTGTGATGCCTCGTGTAAGGAGGAGAAATGCGTACCATCACATTTTCGACTTTGATAAAGGTCAGATTGTAACCTATCGCGATTGCGGTTTATAGTATCGCTCCACTGCTGCTCGCATTTGTCGAGATCCAATGACTGTTAGGAGAATCGGTCGGTTCAGGAGGGTAATACGGAACGCCGTGCTGGATCCCAACGGCCTCGTATTACTAGCAGTCTAGATGACAGGCATCTTATCCGCATGGCTGTAACGGATCTTGCAGCCACGTCTCTGTTCCCGAGTCAACAGATGGGGACGTTTGTAAGAGAACAACCATCTACACGAATAGTTCGACGACGTTAGCAGCAGCATGGATTATCAGCTCGGAGACCATGGCTGTGGTTACCCTTGACGCTGCATCACAGACAGGAGCGCCTGCGATGGTGTACTCAAAGACAAACCTGTGTGCACGAATGGCAAAACGTCGTTTTTTCGGATGAATCCAGGTTCTGTTTACAGCATCACGATGATCGCATCCGCGTTTGGCGACATCGCGGTGAACGCACATTGGAAGCGTGTATTCGTCTTCGCCATACTGGCGTATCACCCCGCGTGATGGTATGGGGTGCCACTGGTCACACGTCTCAGTCACTTCTTGTTCACATTGACGGAACTTTGAACAGTGGACGTTACTTTTTAGATGTGTTACGACCCGTGGCTCTACCGAATTGAAGCTGCATGGGCAGCTGTACCTGTACGCGTGCATTCAAACTGTGTTTGACTCAATTCCCAGACGTATCAACGCCGTTATTACGGCCAGGGGTGGTAGTTCTGGGTACTATTTCTCAGGATCTATCCACCAAAATTTCGTGAAAATGTAATCACATGTCAGTTCTAGTATAATATACACTCCTGGAAATTGAAATAAGAACACCGTGAATTCATTGTCCCAGGAAGGGGAAACTTTATTGACACATTCCTGGGGTCAGATACATCACATGATCACACTGACAGAACCACAGGCACATAGACACAGGCAACAGAGCATGCACAATGTCGGCACTAGTACAGTGTATATCCACCTTTCGCAGCAATGCAGGCTGCTATTCTCCCATGGAGACGATCGTAGAGATGCTGGATGTAGTCCTGTGGAACGGCTTGCAATGCCATTTCCACCTGGCGCCTCAGTTGGACCAGCGTTCGTGCTGGACGTGCAGACCGCGTGAGACGACGCTTTATCCATTCCCAAACATGCTCAATGGGGGACTGATCCGGAGATCCTGGTGGCCAGGGTAGTTGACTTACACCTTCTAGAGCACATTGGGTGGCACAGGATACATGCGGACGTGCATTGTCCTGTTGGAACAGCAAGTTCCCTTGCCGGTCTAGGAATGGTAGAACGCTGGGTTCGATGACGGTTTGGATGTACCATGCACTATTCAGCGTCCCCTCGCCGATCACCAAAGGTGTACGGCCAGTGTAGGAGATCGCTTCCCACACCATGATGCCGGGTGTTGGCCCTGTTTGCCTCGGTCGTATGCAGTCCTGATTGTGGCGCTCACCTGCACGGCACCAAACACGCATACGACCATCATTGGCACCAAGGCAGAAGCGACTCTCATCGCTGAAGACGACACGTCTCCATTCGTCCCTCCATTCACGCCTGTCGCGACACCACTGGTGGTGGGCTGCACGATGTTGGGGCGTGAGCGGAAGACGGCCTAACGGTGTGCGGGACCGTAGCCCAGCTTCATGGAGACGGTTGCGAATGGTCCTCGCCGATACCCCAGGAGCAACAGTGTCCCTAATTTGCTGGGAAGTGGCGGTGCGGTCCCCTACGGTACTGCGTAGGATCCTACGGTCTTGGCGTGCATCCGTGCGTCGCTGCGGTCCGGTCCCAGGTCGACGGGCACGTGCACCTTCCGCCGACCACTGGCGACAACATCGATGTACTGTGGAGACCTCACGCCCCACGTGTTGAGCAATTCGGCGGTACGTCCACCCGGCTTCCCGCATGCCCACTATACGCCCTCGCTCAAAGTCCGTCAACTGCAGTTACGGTTCACGTCCACGCTGTCGCGGCATGCAACCAGTGTTAAAGACTGCGATGGAGCTCCGTATGCCACGGCAAACTGGCTGACACTGACGGCGGCGGTGCACAAATGCTGCGCAGCTAGCGCCATTCGAAGGCCAACACCGCGGTTCCTGGTGTGTCCGCTGAGCCGTGCGTGTGATCATTGCTTGTACAGCCCTCCCGCAGTGTGCGAAGCAAGTATGGTGGGTCTGACACACCGGTCTCAATGTGTTCTTTTTTCCATTTCGAGGAGTGTATTTGTCTAATGAATACTAGTTTATCATCTGCATTTCTTGGTGTAGCAATTTCTTGTCTTTTTTTGTTGTGATATGTGACAAAACAGCATCACCGGTCTATTGCGGTCTAACGGTGTTGGTGAGGCAGTAAATCTATCCGCAGGGCACTGACACTGCGTCATTGCAATACACTTTGGCGGTGTGGCGGGGGGCTTGTAGCCCCGTACCACCCTCTGACGGTGACAGTACTACATCAGTCAGGCAGAAAAATTTAGCCCAACGTGGGTAGGCATGGTGCGAAAGTATTGGACGTAGAATGGGGGCTAGTCTCGCCAAAGGATGCATCCGTGGTGGGCGTGCCAGACCTATCGTTAGCGATGGTCGGAATCTGATTCGTCTAGGATGGTTAGTTGAACCGGATGTAGATGCCAGCAACGTGGAAGTGTGGTCCCAACGTGGCGTAACCCATGGACAGAGTCCCGCAAGGCCGCGCTTTGTTGCGTATGGTCTTCTTCAGGGGGACGATATCCGCTTCCTCGTGGAGAGAGACAATTCTCGGAGTGGCGGGGCGTGCAGGCTCTGTCTGAGCACCTTGTTCTGCAGGCGCTGCAACGTCCGCATCCTGGTGACACTAATCGTGGCCCATGCAGCAGAGCCATACGTGAGGGCAGGCAGGATAACAGTTCGGTAAATGCGGAGCTTGGTATGCAGGTTATGTTCCCTACTGCGGAAGAGTGGGTGCAAAGCCCTGGTTAGCTTTTGCCCCTTGTTGGCGACATACTCCGCATGCCAGTGGAAGAGCATCTTGTGGTCCATCTGGACCCCGAGACGGGTGGTCGGAGACAAGGGCACCTGCTCGCCTGCAATCGGGGTACTGTGGCGGAGTAGTGGGCGCCGTTTCGTGAGGTAGACTGTCGTAGTTTTGGCGGCGCTGAGAGCTACTTAGTTTGCCCGGCACCAAGTGATGGTGTCCACCTGTCGCTAGGTGTGAGTAATGCGGCCACTGGTGTATGGTACTGTGCCATCAGCATATTATACTGGGTGGCACTCGATATTTTCGTCCACCAGTATAACAATTTTAATGGCCAGTAGTATATTAATGCCGAGAGTGTATGAAATGCGTGCGAGAATTGGTCATCTTGTGCTACGGACGCATCTCTCTGGAATCAGTAATCAAATATGTATATAGGAGGACTCTGTGTGAAGCAATGACAGAGAGATCACACGTGCTTTATGTTGGAGAGGTGTTGCTCCTGCTGTGCTACGCTGTTAAGCTCCAATGTGAATGTTTACTTAGTCGACGGCCCAATAAAAAAATTAAAAGATTTGACAAACATTCTTAAGATATCACGTGACGTTGGTCGATCTGATGTCAGTGTGCAATGATAATGCGAGCCTCCATCTTTTCATGCTCAATATTCTTCGAGACAATATCTCAGAAGCATTGAACTTTTCGTTGATGAAGAACGTTAGACACATCAACCCATACGCGTCACCCAACATAGCACCTAGTTGTGCCAACCGATCTTCATAGCAAAATAAACATTTAAGGGATTTCAGGTGGAGCAGTTCCGACGAAGGAGTATCAGCGAGATTAACGCTGCGGGACATATATCTAGCTCAGCTGTGGTATTTAAAACCAAAGACTTATATTCTTTAGCTCTTAAAAGACTGAAGCTAAAAACTAAATGAAACCACTGGATATCATAACTGAAAATACCTTAAATACATAAGAAACAGAGAATTTTCATAAATAAAATTTCTGAAATAAATAAATTAATTAAGTAAAATATAATAAAGTTAGTAAGCATAGCAGTCCATTCAGTCAGCTTGAAAAACGACGTATATCAGCAAAATTTCAGAAAGTTATCCCTATTAGTGTTCCCGCAGTACAGAGAATTCGAGCAGGCCGGTGGGGCTGAGCGGTTCTAGGCGCTCCACTCTAGTACCGCGCTGCTGCTACGGTCGCAGGTTCGAATCCTGCCTCGGGCATGGATGTGTGTGATGTCCTTCGGTAAGCTAGGTTTAAGTAGTTCTAAGTTCTAAGGGACTGATGACCTCAGATGTTAAGTCCCATAGTGCTCAGAGCCATTTGTACCATTTTAGAGTATTCGAACGTGGGAATGGATTATGGAGATACACTCCTGGAAATGGAAAAAAGAACACATTGACACCGGTGTGTCAGACCCACCATACTTGCTCCGGACACTGCGAGAGGGCTGTACAAGCAATGATCACACGCACGGCACAGCAGACACAGCAGGAACCGCGGTGTTGGCCGTCGAATGGCGCTAGCTGCGCAGCATTTGTGCACCGCCGGCGTCAGTGTCAGCCAGTTTGCCGTGGCATACGGAGCTCCATCGCAGTCTTTAACACTGGTAGCATGCCCCGACAGCGTGGACGTGAACCGTATGTGCAGTTGACGGACTTTGAGCGAGGGCGTATAGTGGACATGCGGGAGGCCGGGTGGACGTACCGCCGAATTGCTCAACACGTGGGGCGTGAGGTCTCCACAGTACATCGATGTTGTCGCCAGTGGTCGGCGGAAGGTGCACGTGCCCGTCGACCTGGGACCGGACCGCAGCGACGCACGGATGCACGCCGAGACCGTAGGATCCTACGCAGTGCCGTAGGGGACCGCACCGCCACTTCCCAGCAAATTAGGGACACTGTTGCTCCTGGGGTATCGGCGAGGACCATTCTCAACCGTCTCCATGAAGCTGGGCTACGGTCCCGCACACCGTTAGGCCGTCTTCCGCTCACGCCCCAACATCGTGCAGCCCGCCTCCAGTGGTGTCGCGACAGGCGTGAATGGAGGGACGAATGGAGACGTGTCGCCTTCAGCGATGAGAGTCGCTTCTGCCTTGGTGCCAATGATGGTCGTATGCGTGTTTGGCGCCGTGCAGGTGAGCGCCACAATCAGGACTGCATACGACCGAGGCACACAGGGCCAACACCCGGCATCATGGTGTGGGGAGCGATCTCCTACACTGGCCGTACACCTCTGGTGATCGTCGAGGGGACACTGAATAGTGCACGGTACATCCAAACCGTCATCGAACCCATCGTTCTACCATTCCTAGACCGGCAAGGGAACTTGCTGTTCCAACAGGACAATGCACGTCCGCATGTATCCCGTGCCACCCAAAGTGCTCTAGAAGGTGTAAGTCAACTACCCTGGCCAGCAAGATCTCCGGATCTGTCCCCCACTAAGCATGTTTGGGACTGGATGAAGCGTCGTCTCACGCGGTCTGCACGTCCAGCACGAACGCTGGTCCAACTGAGGCGCCAGGTGGAAATGGCATGGCAAGCCGTTCCACAGGACTACATCCAGCATCTCTACGATCGTCTCCATGGGAGAATAGCTGCGAAAGGTGGATATACACTGTACTAGTGCCGACATTGTGGATGCTCTGTTGCCTGTGTCTATGTGCCTGTGGTTTTGTCAGTGTGATCATGTGATGTATCTGACCCCAGGAATGTGTCAATAAAGTTTCCCCTTCCTGGGACAATGAATTCACGGTGTTCTTATTTCAATTTCCAGGAGTGTACTAATAAATATGTCTTGCTTAAAATTGGTTGAAATACCCCTCGGGCTTGTCCGCAAGGAGTAGTAGGCTAAATTTTTATTTTTATTTATTCATTAATTATTCCGAAAATCGTGAACAAAAAGACGCCACAAAACTACGTATTTGTTTCAGACATACGGCATTTTATTCTCTTGTGAAATTAAAAAAAATCCTATTACTTTGTATATAATATCCTGTAGATCAGGAAAACTATTCTTTTTTCGGTCTCAGATAAAATTTGCAGACTACAGGATTTCCGTCTTTGTCACGTTTCATTATAGACGGAGTAACGGTAACTGGTCGTGCGGCGGTTTAGTTACGAATGAACTTTTTCTTTCTTTTTCGATAACTCAAAATGTTGTTGCCAAAGAATCAAGAAGTAAAGTGACAGGAAATTTATATTTACCGCTTCATTGGTTCTTCCAAAAAAGAATCGCTTGTATTATACGCTAACTATGGGGAACGGATCCTTACTAAGGCTTTAGTTACAAATGGGAAATAATCCTGCGGGCACTACAATACCAGCCACGTCTGTCTCAGGAGGGACCTGTGCCACGCAAATATTACGCCTGGAAACTTCGTTTGGCGTGTTACCCAGCCGGCTGCGCCGGACGCCCGGCAGGAATTTCTGGGACAAACAATTTCGGTCGCAGCTTGTCCTGTGGGATTGTCGGCAGTCCGGTTCTGGGTGCCCCTGGAGGAGAGATGTAGATGTTTTTTGAAATTTCATTCGCTTTACGTCGGAGACGAGGGAGAGCAGAGCACAGAGGGTAGGGAGACAGGGGCAGAAAGCGCGCGAGGAGCCGGTGTCTGGAAGAGATGCGCCCGCTCGTTCCGGTTTTTACGACGACCCCCCATCGCCGGGTGCGCGCGGAAGCAGGCATGCGAATGTCGAACAAGCAGCAAAGTGTAGCGCCATGCGCCCTCTGTTGGAAACGTGAGGTACGGTCGTAGATTCAGCTGGAGCATTATTCACGACGGCAATTCTGAGAGTGAGGCCAATTCTGCTTCTTTCGAGACACACCCACGCGTCACCTTTAACGGCGTACGACTGCTTGACAACGCGTCCGCTGACTTCGCATAACGTACATGTTTTTCGATAACAATGACTACTTTTGTTCACATTCTTCCAATTAACGTCACCGATAAACAGATGCAACTTGGCGTATTAACTTGCTCGGGGGTAATTAGCTACAATGGAGACCAGGAAGTCAGCATCAAGAGAAAAAAGGGAATGTATGAAAAGCGTTTCCAAATTACTTTAACTGACGAAAAAAATTTCCTGAGAAGCGAAGACTGAAACATCTGTGTAACATCGGAGTTTTGTTGTTGACTTTATTGTGGTCTTCACTCCGAAGACTGATGTGGTATAACTCTCCATACCATTCAATACTGTGGAAGCCTCTTCATCTCCGTATAGCTACTGGAACGTACATCCGTTCACCTCTTGATCTCCCTCTACAGTTCATATCCCACGCCGCGCTCCTTCCTTCCAGTACTACACTGGTGATCTTTCGCTGTCTCAGAAAGTCTCTTATAAACCGATCCCTTCTTTTAGTCAAGTTATGTCATACATTAATTTTCTCCCCAATTCTGTCCAGTGCGTCCTCACTACTGCTAAGATTTACTCATCCAATCTTCAGCACTCTTCCGTGGCCACGTTTCAAAAGCTTTAGTTCTCTTATTCTCTGGACTGTTTATCGTCCACTTGTCACTTCCATTCAGGGTCCAACTTTAGGAAGGACTTGATAGCACTGAAATCTACTAATATAAGCATTCGTGTTCAAATAAAAATATATGTAAACAGACAGAATATGGCGCACCAGTCGGCAACGCCCGAATAAGACAACAAATGTCTGGCGCCAGATCGCTTACTGCTGCTACAATCGCAGGTTATCAAGATTTAAATGAGTTGGAACGTGGTTTTATAATCGGCGCACTAGCGATTGGACACAACATATCCGAGCATTTTGGGAAGTAAAATATCTTATGACGGCTGAAATTGAAATGATACAGAGTGTACACTAGCAACGGCAAGAAACGGTTTCAGAAGAAGAAAAATTTCCTAACATCGGATGTACACTGAAGAGCCAAAGAAACTGGTACAGCTGCCTAATAACGTGTAAGACCCCCCCCCCCCCCCGAGAGCACACGGAACTGCCGCAACACTACGTAGCACAAAGTCTACTAATGTCTGAGGTAATGATGATGGGAATTGACACCATGACTGCTGCAAAACTGTCCATAAATGCGTAAGAATACAACGGGGTGGGGGGTCTCTTCTGAACAGCACGTTGCAAGCCTTCCTAGATCTTCTCAATAACGTTCATGTCTGGGGATTTTGATGGCCAGCAAAGTGTTTAAACTGAGAAGAGTGTTCCTGGAGCCACTCTGTAATAATTCTGGACGTATGAGGTGTTGCATTGCACATGAATGGATGTAGCTGGCTGGTTCACGTGGCTCTGAACACTATGCGACTTAACTTCTGAGATCATCAGTCGCCTAGAACTTACAACTAATTAAACCTAACTAACCTAAGGACATCACACACATCCATGCCCGAAGCAGGATTCAAACCTACGACCGTAGCGGGCGCTCGGTTGCAGACTGTAGCGCCTAGAACCGCACGGCCACTCCGGCCGGCTGTAGGTGGTCGGACAGGATGTTTACGTTCGTGTCACCTGTCAGAGTCGTATCTAGGCATATCAGGGTTGCCATATCGCTGCAACTGCACACGCTCCACACCATTACAAAGCCCCCACCAGCTTCAACAGTCTCCTGCTAACATGCAGGGTCCATGGACTTATGAGGTTGTCTCCATGCCCGTACACGTCCATACGCTCGATGCAATTGGAAATATGGCTCGTCCTACCAAGCAACATGTTTCCTGTCATCAATAGTCCAAAGCCGGTGTTAAGGAGCCTACTATAAGGCATAAAACTTCGTGTCGTACAGTCATCAATGGTACTCGAGTGGGCCTTCGGCCATGTCAATGATGTTTCGTTGAATGGTTCGCAAGCTGACACTTGTTGATGCCCCAGCATTGAAATCTGCAGCAAGTTGCGGAAGGGTTGCACTTCTGTCATGTTGAAAAATTCTCTTCAGTCGTTATTCGACTGAAATTACAGGCAAAGGCTGTTAGAATAATAACTAAAATTACATCTACACCTACATTTTCACTCCGCAAGGCACCCAACGGTTTGTGGCGGAGGACACTTTAAGTGCCAATGTCATTACCTCCCTTTCCTATTCCAGTGGCGACTGTCTGGAAACCTCCGTGCGCGCTCTAATCTCTCTAATTTAACATTCGTGATCTCCTCGGGAGGTATAAGTAGGGGGAAGCAATATATTCGATACCTCATCCAGAAACGCACAGTCTCGAAACCTGGCGAGCAAGCTACACCGCGGTGCTGAGCGCCTCTCTTGCTTAGTCTCCCACTTGACTTTGCTAAACATCTCCGTAACGCTATCACGGGTACCAAATAACCCTGTGACGAAACGCGCCGCTCTTCTTTGGGTCTTCTCTATTTCCTCCGTCAACCCGATCTGGTACGGATCCCACACTGATGAGCAATACTCAAGTTTAGGTCTAACGACTGTTTTGTAAGCCACCTCCTTTGTTAATGGACTACATTTTCTAAGGACTCTCCCAATGAATCGCAACCTGGTACCAGCCTTACCAACAATTAATTTTATATGATCATTCCACTTCAATTCGTTCCGCACGCATACTCCCATATATTTTACAGAAGTAACTGCTACCAGTGTTTGTCCCGCTATCATGTAATCATACAATAAAGGACCCTTCTTAATATGTATTCGCAATACATTACATTTGTCTATGTTAAGGGTCACTTGCCACTCCCTGCACCAAGTGCCTATCCGCTGCAGATCTTCCTGCATTTCGCTACAATTTTCTAATGCAGCAACTTCTCTGTATACTACAACATCGTCCGCGAAAAGCATCATGGAACTTACGACACTATCTACTAAGTCATTTATATGTATTGTGAAAAGCAATGGTCCCATAACACCCCCCTGTGGCACGCCAGAGGTTACTTTAACGTCTGTAGACGTCTCTCTATTGATAACAACATGCTGTGTTCTGTTTGCTACACACTCTTCAATCCAGCCATACAAGCTGGTCTGATATTCCGTAGGCTCTTACTTTATCAGGCGACAGTGTGGAACTGTATCGAACGCCTTCCGGAAGTCAAGGAAAATGGCATCTACCTGGGAGCCTGTATCTAATATTTTCTGGGTCTCATGAACAAATAAAGCGAGCTGGATCCCACACGATCGCTGTTTCCGGAATCCATGCTGATTGCTACAGAGTAGATTCCGGGTTTCCAAAAACGACATCATACTCGAGCAAAATACATGTTCTAAAATTCTACAACAGATCGATGTCAGAGATATAGGTCTATATTTTTGCGCATCTGCTCGACGACCCTTCTTCAAGACTGGGACTACCTGTGCTCTTTTCCAATCGTTTGGAACCTTCCGTTCCTCTAGAGACTTGCGGTACACGGCTGTTAGAGGGGGGGGGGGGGGGGGGGGGGGGGCAAGTTCTTTCGCGTACTCTGTGTAGAATCGAATTGGTATCCCGTCAGGTCCAGTGGACTTTCCTCTGTTGAGTGATTCCAGTTGCTTTTCTATTCCTTGGACACTTATTTCGATGTCAGCCATTTTTTCGTCTGTGCGAGGATTAAGAGAAGGAACTGCACTGCGGTCTTCCTCTGTGAAACAGCTTTGGAAAAAAGGTGTTTAGTATTTCAGCTTTACGCGTATCATCCTCTGTTTCAATGCCATCATCATCCCGGAGTGTCTGGATATGCTGTTTCGAGCCACTTACTGATTTAACATAAGACCAGAACTACTTAGAATTTTCTGTCAAGTCGGTACGTAGAATTTTAGTTTCGAATTCACTGAATGCTTCACGCTTAGCCCTCCTTACGCCAAATTTGACATCGTTTAGCTTCTGTTTGTCTGAGAGGTTTTGGCTGCGTTTAAACTTGGAGTGATACTCTCTTTGCTTTAGCAGTAGTTTCCTAACTTTGTTGTTGTACCACGGTGGGTTTTTCCCGTCCCTTACAGTTTTACTCGGCACGTACCTGTCTAAAACGCATTTCACGATTGCCTTGAACTTTTTCCATAAACACTCAACATTGTCAGTGTCGGAACAGAAACTTTCGTTATGATCTGTTAGGTAGTCTGAAATCTGCCTTCTATTACTGTTGCTAAACAGATAAACCTTCCTCCCTTTTTTTATATTCCTATTAACATCCATATTCAGGGATGCTGCAACGGCCTTATGATCACTGATTCACTGTTCTGCACATACAGAGTCGAAAATTTCGGGTCTGTCTGTTATCAGTAGGTCCAAGATGTTATCTCCACGAGTCGGTTCTCTGTTTAATTGCTAGAGGTAATTTTCGGATAGTGCACTTAGTATAATATCACTCGATGCTCTGTCCCTACCACCTGTCCTAAGCATCTAAGTGTCCCAGTCTATATCTGGTAAACTGAAGTCTCCACCTAAGACTATAACATGCTGAGAAAATTTATGTGAAATGTATTCCAAATTTTCTCTCAGTTGTTTTGCCACTAATGCTGCTGAGTCGGGAGGTCGGTAAAAGGAGCCAATTATTAATCTAGCTCGGTTGTTGAGTGTATGCTCCACCCATAGTAATTCACAGGAACTATCCACTTCTACTTCACTACAGGATAAACTACTACTAAAAGCGACGAACATGCCACCACCGGTTGCATGCAATCTATCCTTTCTAAACACCGTCTGTGCCTTTGTAAAAATTTCGGCAGAATTTATCTCTGGCTTCAGCCAGCTTTCTGTACCTATAACGATTTCAGCTTCGGTGCTTTCTACCAGCGCTTGAAGTTCCGGTGATTTACCGATCCAGCTTCGGCTGTTTACAGTTACAATACAGATTGCTGCTTGGTCCCCGCATGTCCTGACTTTGCCCGGCACCCTTTGAGGCTGTTGCCCTTTCTCTACTTGCCCGAGGCCATCTAACATACAAAAACCGCCCAGCCCACGCCACACAACCCCTGCTACCCGTGTAGCCGCTTGCTGCGTGTAGTGGACTCCTGACCTATCCAGCGGAACCCGAAACCCCACCACCCTATGGCGCAAGTCGAGGAATCTGCATCCCACACGGTCGCAGAACCGTCTCAGCCTCTGATTCAGACCCTCCACTCGGCTCTGTACCAAAGGTCCGCAGTCAATCCTGTCGACTACGCTGCAGATGGTGAGCTCTGCTTTCATCCCGCTAGCGAGACTGGCAGTCATCACCAAATCAGATAGCAGCCGGAAGCCAGAGAGGATTTCCTCCGATCCATAGCGACACACATCATTGGTGCCGACATGAGCAACCACCTGCAGATGGGTGGACCATGTACCCTTCATGGCATCCGGAAGGACCCATTCCACATCTGGAATGACTCCCCCCCCCGAAATGTACACGGAGTGCACATTGGTTTTCTTCCCCTCTCATGTTGCCATATCCCTAAGGGGCCTAGTAGTCTAGATCACTGTAACGATTGTTTTAAATAGCAGGGAAATATAAGTGCACCATGTGAGTACATCCCAATACGTTACATCACAAAAAACAATAGCAGTTACATAAGAAAGAGGAGCACTTGAGATCACGGGACGAGAGCCAGATTAAACTTGAGCCAGATTAAACTTACATTTGACAAGAGTGAGTATACAAAACACATCAAATATCAGTTTCGCAAAGGAATAAGATTGTACTATAAAGTGCAAAGCAGATGAAACAGAATTAGAATCAAAGTATTTAGAATGTCTGTTGAAATACACTTCTTAAACAATTCTTATTTGTTTAGATAATACAGAGTTAGTATCAATCAAAAATGAACATTATTTAATAAGACACAACTGTCGTTCTGCAGAAGGGGGCGTAGTTCAGTGTACTATAAAATCCTAAGTTCAGGTTCTGCAATGAATACTTCTAAGAATATTTCTATTTTCTCTTTTCGTCAGTTGCACGTACTCATTCAGGTATTTCAGATATGGCATGAGGATAACATGAGGAATTTAGTAGAAAGGGGGGATACTATTTCAAGTTCCTGAAGCCAGGTGAAATTGTGTGTGTTATGTGTGTGTAAGCAGGGTAGTTTAATGAGTGTAATATTGGCAGTGACTAGTAATGTGACGCAAAAGAACAGTGTAAATGAGAAATGGAAGGATACATGAAACGTTGCTGTGTTATAAAATCATTTACTTACGACCGGGTTCCACCACTGACCATCCTCACGGAACCATGCAATAAAACAGAAGAACTAATGAATTCAAAACCAAAACACAAGACCTATCACGTTTCTCAGTGTAACTTCAGATATTTACGAAAATTATTTACAATAGCACCATCACATGGTGTAAATGTCTTCACGTAAGAGGGATAACGTGATTATAGTCAGATTCTGAAACCATTTAACATACGTTTCTTATATTAAAATAGTGGATTGAGTACCGAGAAGGAAAATACCGGCAGTTCAGTGCAAAAGTACGATCCAAGATGTTACAAAGCTAAGCCAAAATCATACAGACAAAGGCAAACCTTGTGCATAGTAATACAGAAGTATTTCTGCCTTGTGCTATGCCGCAAATTAGTATCAAAGTACAGCAATAAAAGCGGTTATGATGAACATAAACACCGTTTTTGAAACGTATGTACAAGGTGAAAGTGTTACCTGCTGATATATGACACATAAACAAAACAGAAAAACTGTGCACAAACCCCAACACCTGGTGCAAGATTTTCGGATTGAAATACATTTACAAAGTGCTCATATTCTGCACATTTTTTGTCATAAAAGCATAATAGAAAAAATACTATGCAGAAAATGAAACAATAGGTATCAAATACTAACTGCAGCCAAGTAGCCTAGCAACATCACCTACTTGGATAATTACATTTCAAGTCATTAAAGTAACTGAATATTCAATGAAGTTAATGTAATTAAATGGCTCAAAAATGGTTCAAATGGCTCTGGACACTATGGAACTTATCATCTGTGGTCATCAGTCCTCTAGAAATTAGAACTACTTAAATCAAACTAAC
Source organism: Schistocerca gregaria (assembly GCF_023897955.1). Classification (NCBI taxonomy): domain Eukaryota; kingdom Metazoa; phylum Arthropoda; class Insecta; order Orthoptera; family Acrididae; genus Schistocerca; species Schistocerca gregaria. The sequence continues at coordinate 486,132,402 of NC_064927.1, forward strand.
CTAAGGGCATCACACACATCCATGCCTGAGGCAGGAGTCGAAACCGCGACCGTAGCGGTCACGCGGTTCCAAACTGAAGCGCCTAGAACTGCACGGCCACACCGGCTGGCGAAATTAAATGAATAAGCTCGCATTCATTCCTGCAGTAAAGTACAAGACGTTAAAACCAGCCAAAAATATGGAATTCAACATGCAATAGTTCCTCCTTTGCTGCTGGTATATCATATCTCCTAAGCCAGTATACAACCCGAATCCTACGTAAGAACCCATTTAGTTCCAAGACAGAAAAACAAAAATAGATGTAGATTTTCATAATGTAATCATATAGCAACCAAAATATTAATCTTCTTAACACAAGGGTGAAGGGTGTGGATTCTTGCCGCTGTACATCGGCAACGCAATAATATATCCTTGTGTACGTACGCATAAAGTGCAGACTACCATGCAAATATAATCAAAAATATTAACAGGAAAATATGCTCAAAATACCCTGTCAACTGAAACATAATATCTAGTATGACAAACGAACAAGGAGTCGTATAACATTATATCATCATTGTGTAAAAAGTAGAATAAAATCCAACGACTTGTGACGTCTTGGCTCGTAGCCGTATCCTAGCTGCTACTATTTTGCTAATCGTTGATAGAGTCATTGGTTTGGTACGGGATACCTACGTAACATGTTTCCACGTTTGGACTATTAGCGTGTTACGCCTCGTACTTGAGGACAAGTGCGTCACGTGATGTTACCACTGTAAAATTATTTCGTAAGTTTCTTAAGTTTTATTCTGTAATTTCATTGGATCCTGTATTCTATTCTCACGTTCATTATTTTTTCTTCTGTTTTGACGTTTGTACAGTAACGAAAGCGGTCGTAAATAAATAATTATCTAAGATTGCACTGTCATACATTTTTCCAAGCTTATACATCTTGTTAATGGCCACCTGAAAACAGAAAGACGAAATATTACTGCAGATATTAATCAGCTGCTTTATAAAATGTTGTCTCACTTAAGATGATATCAGTTCGTGAACTACTTATGGAAAAATAAACAACTGAGTAATGAACTAAGTAATGAAGTAACTTTCATCTTGCCCGGAATTTCATTTCGGTACCTAGGACCGTTAGCGAAACACTCGCGTTGCAAAAGTGGCGTGAATCTCACTGTATACGTAGTCACCTGCTTACTTTATGAGGGCAATTTTTGACCCAGTATCTATTACTGGCAACGCGACGTAGAGATTTCATGAGTGCCGTAAATCGGCTCACTAAAGTCGAAGGCCAGCACGATACTGTGACAACTTGCAGCGTCACGATTCATGGTTTACACGCAAAGACGTCAATCACAGCGTAGCTCCTGCTGCGAGCTTCAAATGGACTGAAGCAAGCAGATCCTAGCCGGAGGATGTCCGCCGTATATAAAGGGTCGAGTCGACAGCAAGGTTAGCTTCACATTATTCCGTACACAAACAGCATATCATACCAAAACGCCATTTCAGCATTCACCAGAAAGTACAAGTGTAATGCTGTTCTCATAATAGGCAGCGCCGCTACTTGGTAACCCGAGGACCATTGATGTGAGTACTGTTCCTATCAAATTTGTCAACATTCAACGAGGAGATTGCTTGTGTGTACTTTGTTACCGCTAGAGTCAGCAGTATTTATTGTGGCTGTAAACCAGACAAGAGAAGATAATTTTAAAAAAGGACAGTAAATCAGTGAAACTTTATTATAATAAAATACACGTCCACGTCAACGTTTGATTTTTCTCATCTAGTTATCTTAGTATATTACGTTAACTCACTGCAAGCAGACATTATCAAACCCAAACAGGTTGCTAATATAATTTCGTAGGCTTGCGCCGATAGAGCCAGTCGACATAGACAAACTGCAGCCAACAGTGCGCTTACCTTACGTCAAAAATATTACTGACCGAATAGGCAAACACCTTCGCCGCGTTAGGGTGCAGCCTGTCTTCTATAGTAGTCATAGGATCCAGGACGTGCTAGGCTCCACTAAGGACAAGGTGGGTGCATTACACACTGCAGGCGTTTACAAGGTGGAATGCGAATGTGGAGAGGCATACATCGGCGAGACTGGTAGGCCTATAGCAACGCGCATTCAGGAACACGAGCGCTATATTCCTCTAGGGCAACACAACAAATCCGCTGTGGCAGAACATCAGCAAGACTGCGCAAAGGAATAAGATTCAGCGAAGCCGGTGTGTTGGCCAAGGAGCGAATTAGGACGAAACGCAAATTCGGAGAGGCCATCGGAAAACTTAAACACCCTAATAACATGAACAGGGAGGATGGACTCAGGCTTGCCCCATTTTGGCTGCCAGCAATCAGAGCCCTACAGACCCCACTGCCAACACGAGGCACGAGCACCACCGGTGAGTAACTGACGCCGCGCGGCCGACGTCCAGCAGTTGGTAAACAGCAGCAAACTTCCCCTTCGACAGTGAAAACCAATCATGGTACACAGCACAGGAGCCAATAGACAACAGAGGTCAAGTTCTCCCTCCAACGCAATAACCTATTAAAATAAAGTTCCCTCTCCTTCTTCCTTAAGTGGCCAATGAAACTAACAACCTTGTTAAAATTCTAACGTAATGGCATGCGCAGTGGACAGTAACAACAAAGTATAAAGGACATTGCTTAGCTAGAGCGCACCATTAGACCCAGAAAAAGGCCGCAGCAACCGTGGCCTAAACTTTGGTATTTTTCTCCAGCAGCAGTGGTTTTTTTTTTTATTATGATGCGATACTATACCCAGAAAACTTTAAACTTTTATGTCGATTATCAAACCCGTTTGTGGTTAACTGGACTGATACTCTGCTTTTAATTCCTGTGGTCTGGCCATAATTACGTTGGAAATGTTTTGACATGAGTGGGCTGAGTACAAATGACAGCTCCTTCAAAGTACTGCTCTTTTAAGCCTTGTGTACGCCGATACTACTAACCTGTGTGCCGATGGTACTCTAATAACCAAGTAATACTAAATTTTGCTAACTGAGTGGGAGAATGTTAATCCTACTTTAAGAATAAACATTAACCTTACTTCGCTATTGTAATTTAGTGTGAGTTACAAAAGTCATGGGGTAAATCCTAAGATCTCGTCGCTCATTTTTCTAGTGGAGCAACTCGACGTGGCATGGACTCGGAAAGCCGTTGAATGACGCTTGCAGAAATACTGAACCATGCTGCCTCTGTGGCCGTCCGTAATTGCGAAACTGTTGCCAGTGCAGCATTATGTGCAGGAACTGACCTCTCCTTTATGTCCTATATCTGATCGATGGAAATCATTTAGCCCGCATCTCGTGGTCGTGCGGTAGCGTTCTCGCTTCCCGTGCCCGGGTTCCCGGGTTCGATTCCGGAGGGGTCAGGGATTTTCTTTGCCTCGTGGTGGCTGGGTGTTGTGTGCAGTTCTTAGGTTAGTTAGGTTAAAGTTCAATTCATTTAGGGGCGACCAAATCATTTGCTCGGATTGTCCAAAACGTTCCTCAAACCAATTGAGAACAATTGAGGCACGATTACGTGGCGCACCGTTGTCTGTGAACACGAAGTCCATGAATAACTGCCGGCCTTGTGAATGAGCGGTTCTAGGCCCTTCAGACTGGAACCACGCAACCACTATGGTCGCAGGTTCGAATCCTGCCTCGGTCATGGATGTGTGTGATGTCCAAGGTTAGTTAGGTTTAAGTAGTTCTAAGTTCTAGGAGACTGATGACCTCAGTCCCATAGAGCTCAGAGCCCAGCCACGAATAACTACGAATGTTATGCAAATGGGCAAACATAACTATTTCCAGTTACTGATGGGTCTGTTGGACCAGAGGACCCTGTCCATTCGACGTGAACACAGTCCATACCAAGCCACCACCAACTTGCACTGTGCCATGCTAGCAACTAGGGTCCATGGCTTCTTGGGACCTGCGCCAAGCTCGAAGTCAACCGCCAGGTCTTACCAACTGAAACGCGATCTCAGCTAACCACGCCACGGTTTTCCAGTAGTCTAGGGTCAAACCGATACGTTCACTACCCCATGAGAGGCACTGCTGGCAATGTGCTGTCACGAAAGGCTCTCGCGTCGGTCGTCGGCTGTCATAGCCCATTAACGCCGGATTTCACCGCATTGTCTTGTCGGACACGTTCGTCGTACGTCGCACATTGATTTATTCGGATATTTCAAGCAGTGTTGTTTGTCGGTTATCACTGACAACTCTACGCAAACACCGCTACCCTCAGTCCTTAAGTGAAGTCCATTGACCACTGTGTTGTCCGGGGTGAGAAGTAAAGCCTGAAATTTGGTATTTTCGGCACAATCTTGACGATGCCGATCTCGTAATTTTGGTTTCGATAGCTATTTCCGAAATGGAAAGTCCTATGTGTCTGGTTTCTACTACCATTCCACATTAAAACTCTCCTAATTCCCGTCGTCTGGGCATCTGACGTTGGAAACATTTTGACATGACTGGCCTGAGTACAAATGACAGCTTCGTCAAAATGCTACCCTAGGCTTGTGTACGCCGATACTTGTGCCATCGGTATAATGTTTACATATCGCTACCCACTGGCTTTCTCACGTCAGTGAATATTTGTTGTTAACCAGACCTTGTTCCATACAACAGTTTCAGATATCTTCAGTAGTGGAAAAGTATGTGATTATCGTAATAATTATATTTTTAACGATAACTAATTTGTTTTAAATTAGTACTTGTGTACATATCGCTTCATAAGAGCAGTTATAGATTAACTAAACATTACAGTGTGAAAGAGAAGTCCCTAACTAGCTATGTAACTATGCTAATTTTTGTCTCGTTTTTGCACGCATTCTGAATGAGGTTGAAAACAGGATAAACAATAAGCTCTGCACAGGACGAGGGCAGCTATCCGCTTGCACAGCAGGGGAATTGGGTGCTGAAAACACTGGTGCACAGGGGGCGCACGATCTTTGACGCCGGGATTCTTCCTGTGGTGGCACCGCCAGACACCACACTTGCTAGGTGGTAGCCTTTAAATCAGCCGCGGTCCGGTAGTATACGTGAGGCCCGAATGTCGCCACTATCAATGACTGCAGACCGAGCGCCGCCACACGACAAGTCTAGAGAGACTTCCTATCACTCGCCCAGTTGTACAGCCGACTTTGCTAGCGATGGTTCACTGCATACTTACGTACTCAATTGCCGAAAAGATAGTTTAGCATAGCCTTCAGCTACGTCATTATCAGTTATTATTGATATTGTAAATCACGTACCGTCAAGACCGACGTGAATCATTAATGGATTAAAGTTAAGTATTCCACCAGCAGTCCTTTTTCTGAAGTCTAATTTCCTTGTCCTGTTCCAGACCTCACGCCAGCCTGCTTTAGCTAAATCTCATGCCTTTCGGCCTCCTCTAGTGACACGATGTTGGCTCTCCTGCCAACCACAACACTTCCCTAGAGCTGGACCAATTCAAAACCGTTGATAAGGGGGGGGGGGGCTGGGCACCCACGCCGCGAGCCTACCTGTACGACTATACAACCCGCACGTTTTAGTGTGAGGCTTTTTCGCGTCTCAGGTATGTCAAGGGTCACCCCCATCCCATGTTAAAAGCTAGAGCCCTCCAGAAAAGCAGTATAGATCTTACGATAACACAAAAACGGCCACTACCACTCGCAAGTTTTAGCGTGAGACTCTTTCGCGTGTCTGTTACATTAGGACAATCCTCCAGCCCATGTTAAAAGATAGAGCCCTCCAGAAGAACAGTATAGATCTCACGATAACGCTAAAAGGACCACACCAGCTGCAGGTTTTAGCGTGAGACTTTTTAGCGTCTCTGTTACGTTGCAAACTTTAAAAACATTGCCCCACCACTAAAAGTATAACGTTTCTCATTGGATAAACAGAATTTTTGTAGGCGGAGCTTAAGGTTAACATTGAGACCCTGATTGGTCAGATGAAAACATAGCCAGATAGTTTTTTTTAACTAACATGGGTAAATTGTAGTAAGGAGAAGTTAGATGAGACTTGGTTCCGAGACGGCGAGCTGGATGGCTGCTGCGCCGGCCGCTGCCGCCCTGACGCTGCTTAAACACCGACTAGGTAATGAATGCACGCGATGCCGCATTTTTGAGCGCATAAGGCTTTACTCAGAACTGCAGAAGTCTCATCTGTTACACCCCCTTTTTGCGTAATACTAGTGTCGATCGTTAATTAAAACGCACGGTGTTCACATTTGCCACTTGAAGTAAAAATCTGAAACGCGATGATTTCTCTGTCATAACTATTGAGAAGCCACTGTAATTAACGACAAGTTAGACAAGTAATTAAAGATAATTGAGGGTCACTGTAGACCATTTTCATAGTTTTCTCTTTTGTGAAACTTAATTTAAACCTAGATTATAGATGTGATATGGCATAGGTCATCCTTCGATCGATTGTAGAACTTGGAAACCCATTTCGGGAATATTCGTT